>NC_079518.1:2814996-3110474 GCF_000801105.2 Raphanus sativus | reverse complement strand
TTCTCGGTCTTTGGCTCGGTAATCGGTTAGTTAGGTTTTCCAATAAAAATTATAAACCAAATTTCGAACTGAATTAACTAAAATATCAAACCGAATTAATCAAACTAATCGAAATCAATTTACTTGACTTTAAACCAACATATTGAAACCAAAAACTTTGGTTAGTTTTGGTAAAAAGAAATTAAAAATCGAACTACCTGAATACCAAACCAAATCGAACCAAACTTTTTCTGGTTTAATTCAGTATGATTTTGGTCGAACTAAATTACCCGAAAACTGAACCGGCATGCCTAAGTGTATGTATATACCTGTGCCTCTTTGGTGCTAGCTCCGAGATGAGGTGTGACTGTAACATTCTCATGTTGAATCAATCTACTCTCTTTCGATGGTGGCTCCTCACAGAACACATCCAACGCTGCCTGGGCCACAACTCCCGAGTCAAGAGCCCTAACTAACGCATCCTCATCGATGACGCCGCCTCTAGCTACATTAACGAGACGAACACCCTTCTTCATCTTGGAGAAGGTTTCGTCGTTGAAAACCTTCTTCGTGGCGGGAGTTAAGGGCATGTGCAGGGAGATGAAGTCGGCGGTGGAGATAGCTTGGTCGAAAGAGACGAGTTCGACGCCGAGAGCTCTGGCTCTGTCTGCTGGAGCGTAAGGGTCGTGGGAGATAACGTTCATGCCGAGTCCCTTGGCTCGCCTCGCTACCTCTGTTCCGACTTTTCCGAAGCCCATTATGGCTAATGTTTTTCCGACGAGTGATACTCCGACGTACTTGCTCCTCTCCCATTTTCCTGGAAAGAAAAAATGTGAACTTTCAGTAACGTATTCGACACGTCATCTATCACTCCACAGAGAAGATTGTAAAGCTCAAGTCAACTTAAATTTACACACCACAAGTCAATTTTAAGATTTTTTTTTTTTACTTTTTGTCAAGATTATTATTTTTACTTGTTTTGGTGGGGTACTTTTTCGTTACTTTTTGTTTTTAACTTTGAAAAAAAGAGTTATTGTGATGTACTTGTTCACTCTATTTTATGTCACGGTCGGATGTTAATGCTTTACCAGAATCAAATAATTGAATATGGACAATTATAATGCATGATTAATTTTCAAAGCCCCACTTGTTGTGCAGTGTTGTTAAATCTACGATTATCATATTATCTAAGCATCAGAGAAAAAGGTGTATTATTGATCAAAGAATATTCTTCCGCCACTCTCCACGCCGAATCAATTTAGGTGATTAAAAATGGGTAATAAAGCAATAATAAGTATAGATAATGGTAAGAAGAAAAAAAAGGACCAAAAAGTTATATATTGCCATAATGTTCCAAATTCCAAAATGAGTGGAAGTCATGAGTTGTGACATAAAGGTGAAAAAGAAAATACAGTATCAGGTAAGTGAATGATTGCTTCAACTTAATCATGTTTTGGGACTAAAAAAAGCAAAGGAGACTCCAATAATCTTTGGTGAATGCTAAGAGACTGAGAGAAACCAAAATGAGTAAATAAGACTGACCATATGAGAGAGGTTCTTAGTGGCCCCAATCATTTTAACTCAGGGGCCAGACTATCATTTTTATAGTAACCGGGACCAAATTTTACTGTTGACAGTTCTTATGTCTTGTCGGGTTAAATTTCATTTGTCAAGTTGCCACACTGACCACCTATCTTAAAATAAATCATACATACACCAATGGTAAACCTAGCCATGACCCATGAGAAAAGTCACGTTTGATATTTTGTTCTACTTTTTTTTTCTTTTTTCTTGTTCAGAGATATTTTGTTCTACTTACGTGAATGAATTTTATGCTTGTTTTTGCTACAATGACTTTTCTACTACAACACAACGACAGATTACCACTTAGTTGAAAGTTTCAATTCACCAATAATTACAAAAGACACACTAAAATTGTCTACTATTCAAAAGGTGGACCATGGTTGCTCAAGATCTGATGACGCCCTCCACAATGAAATATAATATACTTATTTTATATTTTTAAATTTAAACCGATATAGTAAACCACTGCTTCGCAGTTACTACCGAACCAACAAAGTTAATTAATCAGAGTATGATCAGAAAGTTATTCAATTAACATAACTATGTTGTTCAAATCTTGATCTAGTTCGTATATATTTTCACCAATATGCTGCTCAAGATCTGATGACGGCTCCATAATTAAATACAACTATATTAATCTAATTTTTAATCGAAATAGTAAACAATTATTTTCCCAATTATTAATGAACCACCCTAAGTAAATTAAGGAAAGTATGAACATAGAACTATTCAACTAACTTTTATTTGTATACATGTTAAAATCTAGATCTTATTCAAGTTTTTACCAGTGCAGTTCTAAGCGTACTTTCACTTTGCCTCCCTATTTCAAAGAATTAATATACACAAGTTTCGTGATCTCTAAATTATCAAAAAAATATTTAAATTAAATTATACTAAACTGTTTATAATCCTTAAAATTCTCAGCCCTAATCTTTACTAGAATCTCTATATCATAACTTTTAGAAAAAGTGAATTGTTTTTTTTTGTCTTGAACATACCGGCTTTAATGGAAGCGTCAGCCTGAGCGACGTTTCGTGCCATGGAAGCAAGCAAAGCGATACCGTGTTCAGCTGCAGCCACCGTGTTAGCCGTTGGCGCATTAACCACCAGACAACCGTGCTCCGTCGCAGCTTGCAGATCAACATTGTCGATCCCAACTCCGGCTCTTCCCACCACCTTCAACCTCCCCTTCGCCGCCTCGAACACTTCCCTCGTCACTTTCGTTCCGCTTCTCACGATCAGCGCGTCGCTCTCCGCCACTTTCTTCTTCAGATCCTCCGGCGAAAGCTCGTAAGAGCAGTCCACGTCGCCGAATTCACGGAGGAGGCTCACCCCGGCTTCTCCTAGCTTCTCGGCGACGAGGATCCTCGGCTTTGGAAGCGAAGCTAGATCCTCCTGGTCAGATCCGTAGGCAGAGAGTTTCTGATCCTCAGTTAACGTCGTTTGCTCGACGGTTCTCAAGGCGTTAGTCGCCGTTAGCTTGACGTTCGGTGTGTAACGGAGCTCTGGTAACAGAGAGTGACGACGGAGGGCGGCGAGTTTTGGTACTGGTGATGGACGTGGAGACGTCCACCGTGAGTTAACGGCTTTGAGCGTTGAACAAGAGGACGAAAGTGCCATGATTTACTTTTCTTTTTTTACTTTGTTTGCTTTGTGTGAGAGTGTGGCGAACCTAAACGTGCGTATTAATAGACATGTTATGGATAAATTTTCATATTTTTGTTTTTACTCTGCGGTCAAAATTATAAACAAGGCTACCAAAACAAATGTATATTCTTTTGGATTGTTTATTTGGTAAGATAGTATATAAAACGAGAAGCACATGCACCAAGTATGGCGTCAGTCATTTGTCTATATTGCATCGTTGTCTCAGAAAAAAATATTTATATAAGGATATAAGTAAAACACTACTAATTGGTAATTACTATTGTACTATATAAATAGGGAATTGTTAGGTAATGAAAAGCTATTTTAGTATAAGTGTGATAAACTTTGTAATTAATCAATTGATCTAACACGTGAAAATAGAATTATTCAATATGATTTTGGCACTATAATACATTGTCGTCTATATTATTACTTTAACGGTTAGGTATCTATCGCCATGTGCATCCTCAATAATCTAATTTAAATAACTGTCGACCAATCTTTTTCGATGATTCCCCACTAACATCACTGAATTTTCAAAAGCACCTTTAAACCAATTCTTTATAAATTTTCTTTTTGCAGTAAAAACTAGATTCGAACTCCCATTTTACATAGTCATATTACTACACTATACACTAAATTATTTAATTCTTTGATAAGAAGATCTTGCAATAAACATAGACTTCTAAGACTTTGACTGATCCAACGACACACCAATGATCAGTCCGATGAGATTATACCTTAAGTCGGAAACCCTCCAATGGGCAACATCACTAGTCCAGACTTCACAACTCAAAACTCTAAATACCGTAAATGTAAATACCGTTTGAAATTTCCGAACGCAAATAATTCGTAAACTCGAGCGAGCATCATTTCACTTCTTTCAACCCCTCAACACAATGAATAGCTAATTCCTTTATATATTTTTATACCTAACCGACATATAGCTTGCAATAACTTTCAGATACTTTGGCAAGAATGACAAGAATAGATGAATCTCTCCTGCGACTGCGAGCTAGTCCTCTTGCTGATGCCAATAAGCTTGCATTTGTTGGTTGATATATATAGATGATGACTTGATGAGTGTCACATGTGAGTTAGATACCTAATAGTAGTCCTTGTTTTACACCATTTTCTTACAAATGAATCGGTTAAGATATGTAAATCAGGATATTATAGGGCTTCTTTGAATCTGGGAGAGATCAGTCCAAGTTTCTCCCGCATATGAGGCAGGGGGACGTTTTAAACTAGGAAGCTGTGAACACATTTCCTAAATCAAAATGGACCGACTGGTTCTGCTGTTCGGTTATATCCGGTTTAGCAGAGTCACTGAGTACCAATTTTCCTTTCAAGTGTCATTTTTCTATTCACCATCCAAAAATAAAATAAAATAAATTTTATATTACTGGTTTGAGTACTAAGACTTCTAGATTCGTCTGATTAGTATTGGTTTTATACATTACATAAATATAAACTGGTTAAATTATCTTTACATTACATATGTAATCTTTTTTTTTCGTGACAACATTTTTTTTTGTGACGACATTACATATTTAATCATCAATAGAAATTATGTAAGAGAAATGTTATATTGTAAGTAAATGCTCATAGCATCTCCTATTATAATTTTGTTTATCATAATCACAATGTTCTTTGCATAAAGCAAACACAATGTGCAATGGAATCTTATTTAGGATAATAGGCAAAATGAATTAGTTATAAACATTACTAGTGATATTTATATACATCCACCCATCATAATAATAATATAACAGTGGCAAGCGCACCTCCACAACAGACCAATGACATGCGAGATTATATGTCACCGTTCACTCGTATTTACTGATGGAATAAAACAATGTCACCGCCTGTAACTCTAACGATAACCTCGCTAATCAGGACAAGAACATTATAGTATTAGACATAAAGCTTATACGATTTGTTCCTTCGTGTTGGTCCCGAAGAAAGAAAGAAAAAAAAGATCGTAATTCCGATTTTATCCTTCTAGAGAAAGAGAGAGAGACAAAGGTGAAGGCGTTTTCTTCTTCTTCTTCGTTCCTCCATTTTCTACGAAATCAATCATCGATCAAAAGTGGTTTCAATCGATGAGTCAAAACTATGGAATGGAAATGGAATGTGAATCGATGGATTTGGTGATATGGTGATGACGCGATCTTCTTCTCGGTGATTGAGATTTGGAAGCTCAGATTCTTTTTTTTTTTTGTTTTGTTTTCTCGAAGCTCGGAGTTTTTACTTTTATTTTTTAATAAGAAGAAACATGAACGGTGGTGGTGACGGTGGTGCTTCCTCGGCCGCTACTAGTGGTGGCCCTCCTCCGTCTCTAGAGTGGAGATTCTCTCAGGTCTTCGGCGAGCGAACCGCTGGAGAAGAAGTCCAGGAAGGTAATAATAAATACACTAATAATAGTTTGCGTTAGGGATATGAGTTTTAGATCCGGAGAGTATTTCAGGATTTGATTTGTGGTTTTGGATCTGATCTGCTGCTTAGTCTGTGTCATTGATTGAATCTCTCTGTGACTTTAGGTTCCTAAGTTTTTTTTTTGTTTTGTTTTAATTGCGCTGTTAGTAAGGTTTGTAGCAATGCCATAGCCATGGATTGGATACTGTTTCCACTGATTAGAATGCTTTCTCACCTCTGCAAAACAGCAGAGGAAAAAGCATATGAGTGTGGGAAGTGTCAATTGTTGTAAATTGAATTGAATTTTTTTTTTTTTTTAAATTGAGTTGGTTTAAAGTACTTCTCCTGGAGTATTATTAGTGCAACGAGGTGGTTTTCAGATGCACTTTCAATATGATACATATTTAGTCTGGTGTGGTGTCTCTCAACATTTTTTTTCATGTTATTGTACGAACTCTTCGAGCTGCAGTTTATGGTTTTTAATGTGTTCAGCTCCCTACAGTTTAGTCATTCATTATTTATGAAAATGATCTTGTTTGCATACTTTTTTTTGTTCCGCAGTTGACATTATTTCAGCCATTGAATTTGATAAAAGTGGAGACCATCTTGCAACTGGTGACCGTGGGGGCCGAGTGGTTCTTTTTGAAAGGACTGATAATAAAGATGTGCTGTTCCTTTTCTCTTCTGCAAGATTTCATTTTCACTTCAATCGTCTTTCAAAAAAAAAATGTTTTGCGCTCTAATGCATATTCTTGTGCGATGTTATTTTCCAGCATGGTGGGTCCAGGAGAGATGCTGAGCAGATGGACTACACAGTTAGGCATCCTGAGTTTCGATATAAAACAGAGTTTCAGAGTCATGAACCAGAGGTATACATTTACGAACCCATGTTCACCAGATTTCACTTCTGCATAGTTCTGTTGCTAGTGTAGTGATGTAAAATAATCTCGGTCTTCAATCGCTTTTCAGTTCGACTATCTCAAGAGTTTGGAAATAGAGGAGAAAATCAACAAAATCAGGTGGTGTCAGCCAGCAAATGGTGCATTGTTTCTGCTTTCCACAAATGATAAAACCATCAAATATTGGAAGGTAAGACATCTGGATTGGCTCTTTTATCTTGTTTGGAAATATTATAGGTGTTGCATCGCATGTGAAGGTGGTCTAGAAACTGTTGGTTATACTCTGTACTAAACAAAAAAAGATGAAGAGTTCTTAAACCCCCTCACTCATTTTTGATTGAACAGGTACAAGAGAAGAAGATCAAGAAAATTAGTGAAATGAATATTGATCCGTCGAAAACTCCAGGTCAACCAAGTTCAAGTAGCCCTCCTCTACTAGTTGCTAATGGAGTAGATGCCGATCCAGCACATGGCTACATGAGCAATTTTTCCTTCCCGCCAGGAGGGATCCCATCTCTGCGTTTGCCTGTGGTATGCAAATTTTTTTCCCCTTTTTTGGTGTCAAATGAAGTTTTTTAGTTTCAGAATTTTTGAAAACAACGTTCATATAGATATCCATTAGCTTTTCTCCAGTAAAAAGAGTTGATCTAGTAAATCTATTTGATTGCTTTGTACTTTTTGAGACTGGAAGATGTGCATATTTTCTTACTACTCGAGTTGTGAAATGTAGGGAGTTTACTACTTGTCCATCCTTCCTTTTGTTTGTAACTAAAGCTCAGTACCAAATTTGTGACATGTATTAGTCATTTGATACTTGTCTTGGAATAATGGGTCGTTCTATATTTAGGTGACTAGCCTGGAGACGAGCCTTGTGGCTAGATGCCGAAGAGTGTATGCACATGCTCATGATTACCATATTAATTCAATCTCAAATAGCAGGTATTCCTTTCCCTAAGTTCGATATATATATTTATAACCACATTTCGACTGTCTTTCTCCTTTTGATTTTCCTTTATATTACATGTTTTTGTTACGTCTTGTCGTGCTACCATTCTCATTATTGAGTTTAGTTGATATTAACTTTCACAACTTGTACATACATGCCTCACAGTGCATTGTTTTCTTTCATTACGATAATGTATGTTCCCCTATATTTTGAAGCGATGGAGAAACCTTCATTTCGGCTGACGATCTGCGCGTAAATCTCTGGAATTTGGAAATCAGCAACCAGAGCTTCAACATTGTCGATGTTAAGCCCACAAACATGGAGGACTTGACTGGTATGCTTTCTGTTCATGTTTTGCTAGAAGTTATGTTTTGTATTGTCTTAACATTGATGCATATGTTAACAACCTCCTTATTTTGAAGTTCTCTTCGTTTCACGTTTACTGTATAAGACATATGCTTGTTGAGCATATTTTTAAATACTACATGGTCTCTGCAGAGGTTATTACATCGGCTGAGTTCCATCCAATCCATTGTAATATGCTCGCATATAGCAGCTCAAAAGGCTCCATCCGTTTGATTGATATGCGGCAATCAGCTCTGTGCGATTCTCATACTAAATTGTAAGCTCTGTTCTCCTCATCCTTTTCGAGTCTTTCCATATGTAAGCTAACCTCATGTGAAATTCTAAGTAAACGAGATAGGAATAAGTAGGTTTGCTTCCCATGTTTCTCTCAACTTGTCACTAATGACTTGGAAGTGAAGACTATTAGGCTAAAAGTTTCAGACCACTGACCATTGTTACTTCATATCACAGATTTGAAGAACCGGAAGCACCTGGTTCGAGATCATTTTTCACAGAGATAATTGCCTCAATTTCAGATATTAAATTTTCAAAGGATGGGAGATACATACTTAGTCGCGATTACATGACCCTCAAGGTTTGAAAATCATCTGATTCCCTTGTGTATAGATTTTTTGTTTTTGGGCCAATGTAGTGTGATCCTTTAGTGTTTCTGATATCTACACTTTCTGACGTTTCAGCTGTGGGACATAAACATGGATTCTGGCCCGGTTGCATCTTACCAGGTTCATGAACATCTGAGACCCAAGGTAAGCATTTCTCTCTGTAGGCACCTCTCGTTTGATGATTATGTCTTGAAAACTAACAATATTATGTTTTTACCCGGTTGCAGTTGTGCGATCTATATGAAAATGACTCCATCTTCGATAAGTTCGAGTGTTGTCTGAGTGGTGATGGACTGAGGGTAGCAACAGGCTCTTACAGGTTTGCTTGTCTTCTGGTCAATTCCAATACTATTCTTATCTTATATAAGAGATGAACAAATGACTAAACTTATTGTGCTTGAAACCAGCAATCTATTCCGTGTATTTGGAGCTTCTAAAGGAAGTACTGAAGCTGCAACTTTGGAAGCTAGCAAAAACCCGATGAGGTAAACCGAAAGACATAGAACCTTGATAGTTTAAACCCCAAGTCATAGAAGTTTATATATTGACGACTTGTAAATTTTTTTGCATCGATGGTTTATATTAGGAGGCAAATCCAGACACCTGCAAGACCTTCCAGAGCTATTAGCAGCATGACACGTATGGTTAGACGAGGTTAGTTGGTGGTAGTTAACACAAGACTTATTCCAGCTTTTACTGTTTTTTTTTCTTCTGGAGTGAAAAATTGTGTGATTGGACGCAGGATCAGAGAGTCCAGGAGCAGAGGCGAATGGGAACGGATATGACTTCACAAATAAGTTGCTGCATATGGCTTGGCACCCAACAGAGAACTCAATTGCTTGTGCAGCAGCAAACAGCTTGTACATGTATTATGCATGAACTGGAGAGAGAGATGGAAGAAGAAAAAAGAACATGGAACCAGCTTGCTCCAAATTTAACTTTCCTTTTCTCATTTTTTTTCAGACGCTCTCTCTTTCTCTCTCGCTTTCTTTTAACTACCAAAGTGATTATGTAACCAGAAAAAAAGGTGTAGTAGTAACAGAGTTATGCTGGGTCCAAGACCAAAGCCTGACCAGTCACTGCAACGAAGTTCATGGAAGAAGCAACAGTATATTAGACGGTAAAAAATGTTGGGTTGGGGAAGAAAAGAAGAATGAGACCTTTTTACCGTGAGGGTAATTTTCTCAAAATATCTGTCCTACTTAGGTTGTCTTTTTAGTTTCGGATCTATTGCACTTTTTTAAGAAGAAACAGCTTATGGTTAGTGGGATTTTCTTTTTTTTTTAGTATGAGACGATGGGAAGGGTTTGTGTTTCAAATTTGTTTATTGATTCTTTTGTCATATCTTTTTCTTCCTGAACACACCTTATGCTCTCTCTCTATGCCTCTTTTTCAATTGTATTTTCAGACACCCTGATGAGATTTTTACCGTTGCCCACAATAAAAAAAAAAGTTGTATCCTTGTATCTTATATATACTACAGTAGTTTTCTAAAGACGTGAGGAAGTGGAATAAACGGAAGAGTGTTTGCTGATAGCTTCTGATAAATTCCAGAATATAATGAATATTTAATATCCACATACAGTGTTGTGTTGTCATGTTAAGGCTTGGTGATCGGCTGAGATTGCTTTCAAATTTTAGAATATAATTAATTGAAGAAATCAAATTGATGAATATTTGAAAGATGTGGCCACCAAATAAAGATGATGATCCTAACCTTAACTCCAAGAATATTCCTTTTATCTTAGATTTGTCACTCAATATTCTCATCCCTACTCGCTAGTGCATTCTGATGAAATTCCCATCGTTAGTTATTTGCTAAATTCAATGTTTTATGGTTTAATCCTACCGATTCATAACTTTGTCGACAAAGCATGTGACCTAATCGATAAAGCCACCCACTAACCATGCAAAATTCTTGTTTCATTCAAAATTTGTATCAGTTTTATAAAATGGTTTTGCCTAAAAAGAACGTTATTTCGGAAAATATAAAATAAAATGTAAATGAGATTTTTCATCAAAAATAATTCATATATAAAAATGTAACCCCTCAATAATGAAATGTTATCCATATCAATCAAAGAAATGAAAAAACAAATATGCATTGTGTACACTTTTTTGGTTGAGTTCTGAAACATTTTGTAAAAATATTTCTTTCCTATTAATAAAACGAAATTTGAGAAACGGATTAATAAGTGGAATATTCTTTTGATCTCATTCTCGTGTCTTCTCATCTGCCTAAAATCCCACTTTAAACAAACTTTTAATAAGCCAAACTAAATTAAATAATATTAACACCCAACAAAATAAAACCAAGAGGCGTCAAACACCGTCGGATCAGCGCACCTAGTCAACATCTGACCTAAACCATCGTCAGATCCAACGGTTAATAAAAATAAGAACCAAATACCAATTCTTCTTAGCACATTACCGTCATAGTAATATTCCAATGGCATCTTCTGAGAAAATCCATATCCGTTTCTCTCTTCTCCACTTGTATATAAACCACATTCATCTTCTCCACATTCAATATAATAATCATACAGATACCTAACAAAGTTTAAGGTTTCTCACAAGAGTGTCTTTCTCTGTTTTGTCGGAAAAATGGCTGACAAGAACAACATTGTCATCGTATTCGATTTCGACAAGACGATCATCGACGTGGATAGTGATAACTGGGTCGTCGATGAGCTTGGCTTCACCGAGTTGTTCGAACAGCTTCTCCCCACAATGCCTTGGAACTCTCTCATGGTTTGTTCATCATCTAACTCTCTCCTCTGTTAGGGCATTTACCGTGTTGGTCAAGATTCTCGAAATTTAAGCGAAAACATATTTGCTTTTTCTACGTAACAGGATCGTATGATGAAAGAGCTTCATGATCACGGTAAAACCATTGAAGAAATCAAACAAGTCTTGAGAAGGATCCCTATTCATCCTCGTGTCATCCCTGCCATTAAGTCCGCTCATGCCTTAGGGTAAATCTAAATTTTAAAATTAATTAATTTAATTAGAGATTAAAATACACACAGTAATGATAATCAATTATGATCTTGGTTATATACTTATATTCCAGGTGCGAGCTGAGAATAGTGAGTGATGCCAACACGTTCTTCATCGAAACGATCGTTGAACATCTCGGGATTAGTGAGTATTTCTCAGAGATTAACACAAACCCTGGACATGTAGATGAACAAGGAAGGTTAAGAATCTCTCCTTACCATGACTTCACCAAATCTTCACATGGTTGCTCTCGTTGCCCTCCTAACATGTGCAAGGTACTCTTTACATGAACCTTTTGTTACTATCAACACATGTCATGTGCTGAATCTATATGGATGTACTTGTCTTTGTGTTTCTAATGTTATAACTAATATTTTTTTTTTTGTTATATAATTATAGAGTTTAATAATTGAGAGGATTCAAACTTCTTTTACTAAAGAAGGAAAGAAGATGAAGATGGTATATCTAGGAGATGGTGCTGGTGATTACTGTCCGAGTCTTCGACTCAAAGGTGAAGATTACATGATGCCAAGGAAGAATTTCCCGGTTTGGGATTTGATTAGTCAAAATCCCACCTTGGTTAAGGCTACGGTTAGAGATTGGACCGATGGTGAAGCTATGGAGAGGATATTAATGGGAATTATCAACGAGATTATATCATCGGAAGAAGAGGAGGAGGAGAAAGAGAAGGTGTTGATGAGCTCTGATCATCGCAAGATATCTGTTGGGATTGTTCATGAACCTTTGTTGCCTCTTTCTCTTCCGGTTCCTCTACATCTAGTCAAGTGATCATTGATGAAGAGAACAAAGAATCTAAGACGTTTTTTTTTTGTTTTGAAATATATAATGTTACTCTTCATGCAATCGAGAGAAAATGTATAAGATAAGATACCTAAAGTTGATTATAGTGGTTCATGCACGTAAATGCAAGTATTTTTCTTTTCACTGGCCTTGCTTCGGAATCTTAACATAACCATTTAGTTATATATTGATCATGTTGGAGATTATATCATTCTTTAAGCCTAGAACACATAACGGAGTTAGTTATATTTTATACTACCAAATTACAGAGCCTAAAAATGTTTAAAGGATGGAGAAATCTTGAACTGATGAGAAGAAAATAATATATAGAAATATCAAAGATGAAGGTTATGGAACATTATAAAATTAAGATAAAGATAATTTCGAAGTTCAAAAAAAAAATTATCTAGAGAAATGTATAAAGATTTGAGAATACTCTGAGAATAGTGAATGAATGTTAATTAGGAAGAAAATAACAATGGTATTTTGATAGCGATGATGATTTTGATGATAAGAGATTTTCGCAATGAACTCTCGGCGGAGACAGTCGGAGTTGGTGAGGCGGTGGCTGGTTCTCTGTATGTTTGACGCGTGGCTTTACACGTGCAGGTTGATTTGAGAGATAAGCTGAGCTGTTGCACTCATCTGGGTTGTATCTTGGGCCTTGTTTTATTATAAACTTGTATCTGCTTGTACTAAAATTGGCTTTAGAGCCTTTTAATGAAATTATCAGTCGACAAAAAAAAAAAAGAAGAGATTTTCGCAATGAGAAGTTTTGGGTTAGAGATAATCGAGTGAGTGAGGGAGTGTGACACCGAGCAAAATAGTATATGTTTGGTTTGTTGTTCTAAGCCTATGATTTATTTCGATTGGTTAGGGTCCGGTTACGCTCAACCGAGAGTGTAAGTAAAAAGTTTTTAACTGTTTTTTTAACCAGTGTAAAACTCTCGATAAACCCTAAACCCAAAAGAGCTTTTTCACGGCGTTAGTATAATTGTTCCTCCTACGAAAAGAAAAAAAAAACACCGTCGTCTTGTTCGATTTCACAGCGCCTCTCCTCGAAACCCTAGTTTCGGCGGCAATCATCAATCGACTCTCAGCTTCGCCTGTAATCTCAGATGGCTCCAACAAAGTCCAACGTACTGTCGAAGAGGCACAAACCACATGAGAAATTCGATAAGAAACGAGATACGAAGAAGGCTAAACTTGCTGAGAAGGCGGTTCCAACAGAGGAGGATCTAGGTAATGTTTTTTAGCTCTTGCAAGTAGCTCTATATCGTTGTCAACAACTCAAAATCAACTATTCTGGGGGTATTGTAGATTCGTCTGAAGAAGAAGACACTATTGAGGAAGAACCAGAAGCAGTGGTTTACAGAAAACCGACAACGTACGATAATTTGCTGGCGTCTCTCGGTTCGTCTAACAAAGCTGTTGCTGATATGAACAAAAGAAGGTACCTTTTTATCGAATCTTAAGCTGTTTGGTTGATTTGTTACTCTTTGTAACTGTGTTTATATGTCATGTCTTTAGGTGAATTTGCATTTTGAACTTTTTCAGTTTTACTTTGGTAAAATTTTATCCTTTTAAAATCATTTTAACAGGCAGAGAGAGGAGGAAGGCAAAAGTGACACAGAAGGAGAGGAAGATGAGGAAGAGGATGATGACAGTGGGTCTGAGGATCAAATCTCTACAGACGAAGAGAATGATGAGATTCAAGGTAACTTTTCTTTGAAAGTTATTGTTGGTTTCTCTCATTTATGCCCACTTGTGACGAGGTTTTGGATATAGTCCTGTAAACTTGAATATTGTTTCAACTCACTTTTAGTTTTCTCATCTCTGGCAAATTGATCTCAATCATACTTCTTTGTCTTGTTAAATAAAGGAGACGATCAGGAAAGTCTCGGAGGTCTTACTGACAACACAGAGAAGGAGAACGATGATAATCATAGCAAGGAAGAAGATTCTGACGATTATGAAACTGATGAGGAGCTTGATTTGAATACCAATGGCCAACCTTTAGTAGATGCTTCTTCATCTACTAGGTATATTTAATTTTAGATTGTGGCTTCTCTAAAAGTTTCTTACAGTTTGTCCTGCTTGTTTAATCCAGTGCAGTTTTAAAATTCATGCATGTGTTGTTTTTGTTCAGTGCATTTAGTGAGCACCTTAGTCACACATTATCAAGTGAACAAGTGAAAACCTTACCCGAAGGCAAGTGGAAATTTAAATGGGAAGCACCGGCCATTGACATGCCAAATTGCAAGTGGAAAGGAACTAGACAAAATTTCTTCGATGTATGTGTTCACAGAAATATATGGTTGCAATATTCGCCTTCCAAACTTGGGAATTATCAGTAACATTAAAAACTTAATTTTTGCAGGGTGTTCAGAGTGATGCACCTTATGACCTCAAGCCGAAGTTATTCAAGCACTGGCTTCAACTATACCAGAAATCTGGTGGAAAAGATTTTGACTCATCTAAAAGAAGAAGATTCTTCTCCATCTGTACGTATTATATTTTAACATTTATAATGTATCTCGTTCATGTTTATTTTATGGCTCTGTCGTTGATCATAGTATTTTCTTTTGTAGGCAACAGCTACCTGGATATTTTGCATTCTAACAAGAGACCCTTTTACAATAAAGGCCGTGAAGAAGACTCAAGTGCCATGGACGCTTATCTTATGCATTCTGTGCGTGCATACTCGTATTCCTTTTTCTTAAGATCATTTTATTGAGGTTTTCTGTTACTTTTCAATCCACGTCACATTTCTCCAAGTTTTATTGAAGTCATTTTGTCTTTATGCAGTTGAATCACATTTTTAAAACGAGAGATCTTGTGAAGAAGAATGAGAGTAAAATTGCAAAGCATCGAGAGACGTCTGAACAAGAAATTCTTTCTGATGATGGATTTCTTGACCAAGGATTTACTCGTCCAAAGGTGACCCCTTCTCGTTTCCTTCTGCAGTTGCTTTGTGTGTAAATATGTCTGTTGCTCGTATTTGACAGTTGGCCTTACGATTCTTGTATATCCAGGTTTTGATTCTACTACCGATGAGGAGTATTGCCTTTCGCGTTGTCAAGAGACTCATACAACTAACTCCAGAGGCTCAAAGGGTACATAAATTTATGAAATTCAGTCATTTAATTTTTAATTGGCATCTGCTTTGTGACTGCGTTTCCTTATTCTGTGATACTTGACTTGACTTCTCACACGGATGAGTCATATAATGTAGAAAAAAAGGTTGCTCCGCGTTGATATTGTCTCGGTTGCTGATTATGTCTTGAGCTGCTATTGTTCTCTTCAAATACTATTCATTGCTTTCAGGTTAAGGTAGAACATCTTGACCGGTTTAATGCCGAGTTCGGATGTGAAGACGAATCCGATGACGATGATGAGAAGACATCCAAAAATGGGAAATCGACAGCCCACAAGTCTTCAAAACCTTCTGATTGGCAAGCCCTTTTTGGTGAGAAGAACAGTGATGATGAGTTTATGCTAGGCATTAAGCATACTAGGTATTTCTTTTGCATACATCCTCTTCAAAATTGCAGTAAGTTCTTCTGCTTGTAAATAATTGCAGTTACCTGAGACTTGAATTCTACTGTCGCTTTCAGAAAGAGCATTAGGCTGTATGGTGATTTCTATTCCTCGGACATGATTATTGCTTCCCCTCTCAAGTTACATATGGTATCTACCCTTACCAATCTTTTTGTGAGATGATTTACTTGTGTAAATTTTCTTGATTCAGTCTCTTTATCAATTTTACTCTTTCTAGGCCATTGGTCAAGCAGAAGAAAACAAGGAAAGGGATGTCGATTATCTCTCCTCCATTGAGGTAATTTCGTTTATCATTGATTGAATGAGATACATTTAATAGATATCAGATGATTGATGCCAATATACTTTCAGTTACATAGTCTACTATTGTTTTATCTCTTAAACCTGGTCTATCACGGCCTGTAGTTGCAAATATTTGAAATTGTATTCTGTATCTCCTTATTAACTTATATTTCTTTAATTTACATGTGGATAGGTTTTGGTTATCGATCATGCAGACATAATATCTATGCAGGTTGGTTTTGTTGTAAATGTATAGACTTTGCGAAGATGGATTATTGTATCTTAATTTCTTATATTCTTTATTATAATGTTTCAGAATTGGTCGTTCCTTACTACAGTCGTCGACCACATAAATAGATTGCCATCAAAGCAGCATGGTACCAATGTCATGCGGATCCGGCCGTTGTATGTAGTTCTTCGACTTCAAGTTTTTCTATCTATTACGGTTTATGTGTGGTTGCAGAGCCCAACTCTGGCAGAATCTTAAACTATATCGTCCTATGTTTAGGTATTTGGATGGACAGGCACGGTTCTACCGACAGTCAATAATTCTAAGTTCCTATTTAACCCCAGGTATTGCTCTGCCCACTGCCTTCTTTCACATGTGGCTAAATTCTTCGTTTTTGCTATATTTTCATAAAATTCTGGAGTGTGGTGATTATTGAAGTTTCATAACTCTTACTAACCCAAAGAATATTTAATTTCAGAGATGAATGGTCTATTCAATCGCCAATGCTTGAACTATAAAGGAAAGGTAGGCATCCGTTTCTTAGCGTGTTTTCCATATATATATATATACATGCATTTCTGGTATGTTTTCGTTGCTAATGTTATGAGGGTATTAAATGATTGATGGATTGCTATAGGCTAAGATTACTACTCTGATTTGAATTGAATTATCAAGTCTTTTCCAAACCAAGACTCTAGATATTAGTTAATCTCTCTTTCAGTGTTAGCTTTGAATTAAAACTGTCCCATCACATTTATAGTTGAATTGATGCAGGTGAAGCTGGCGTGTGAATACAAAGGTGTTCTCGAGAAAGTGTTGCTCCCTGTCCGTCAGGTATAATCCCATCTTGCTTACACTTGAAAGTTCTGGACATCTTATCTCTTTAGTCTATGTTGCAGATTTATGAAAGATTTGATGCAGACTCCATGACCCAAGCAGACGATGCACGTCTTGAATATTTTACCAAAAAGGTAGTTTTGATTATTTGCTTAGTAACCTCATTTTCATGGATAAAATATTTGATATTTTTTTTGTTGTATTTCTGCTAAATGAATCTTTGCTGATTCTTTTCTTTTTTTTGTTCAGATATTCCCGAAGATCAAAGATTCTTTTCAGGTACTCCCTTCATTCAGAGGCTGTTTGCCATACAAAAAAAAAATAGAATGAACAACAATACAGTTGCTCAGAATAAAAACCTTGTTGCTATCACTTAAGTTTGAGAGCCTGATTGTCGTATTTTAATCCTGTTTCTAGGGAGGAGTAATGATCTTTATCCCTTCTTACTTCGATTTCGTAAGGCTCAGAAACTATCTGAAGTCGCAGAATGCCTCTTTCTGTCTTCTTGGAGAGTAAGACCATTTCCTTCCTTGTACCAAAGTTTGCTGTTTCATTGCTATCTAGATTTCTTTCATCGGTTGGTAGCGTAATCCTTACTCTTGTTTTCAGCTACACAAAGAATGCAGACATATCCCGTGCACGAGAATGGTTTTTCGCAGGGAGCCGGAAGATCATGCTTTACACTGAGAGGGCATACTTCTATCGGAGATACAAGGTTTTTTCCCCTTCTTCTTAATATGTATTGTAATCTCTGATTAGGTTCTATGATACAAACACAGTTCTGATCAATGTCGGCTTATGGTTTTTCAGATCCGTGGCATAAAGAACTTGATATTCTACTCTCTTCCGGAGCGGAAGGAGTTTTACCCTGAGGTAAGAGCATCTTAATCGAACTAGTTGCAACACAACTCTTATCAGGAGAAAGACAGTCGGATGCTCATCATTGTAGCTTTAACTGCAGATTGTGAACATGCTTGATGAAGGATCGTATGACATGATGTCCACTGCACTTTTTTCTCGTTTTGATCTGCTTAAGGTACTTACACAATTCTCATTTTCAATCCTGTGATGGTTCTTACACACTTGAGAGTCATACTTAGCCATTTTGTATCCACTCCATAACAACGCTTAGAGGTCTATCACAGAGAAAGTTTATGTAGTCTGGTTCTGTCTTTTCTTAAGTAAAACTCTTAACTGGTTTGCTTTCATCAGTTTCTTAGATATAAAGTGTTTTTTTTTTAACTCTAGTTAGAGTTAGCTGCTACTCTCAGTAGCAGTAATGTGATGAGCGAGTTGTAATGGAAGTATTGTGATGTTATTTGCAGATGGAAAGGATCGTAGGGACTGCTTCCGCAAAAAGAATGATCAGTTCTGATAAGAGCATCTTTGCTTTCTGTTAAGGAGTCGAGAATGTTCAAGCATCCCAAGCCTCTTTTTTTTTGTTTTTTTTGGTTCCATTAGAAATTCAAATGGTGATCCCAATTTAGTATAAACACAAATGTTGCTATTTATTTTGTTGATCTCAAACTCCCCAGTTTTGTATGGTCAGATATACAGTGAGCCGATTTAAACCAGTTTTCATAATCAATATTGCCTCCTTTTTCATATAAACTTAAATGGTTGAAGTAATAATCTTGGCAATTATTTTTTTTAACTTGAAATATATACCTTTTGATGAAGTATTAAAGGTGAAATTAAACAACTAATCACCCTCAAGATGTTAAAAATCTAAAACGCCATGACTTATCTATAAGCCTTCAAGAAAAACAGATACCAAGGTTCGGTTAGGAGATTAGTAGCTCCTTTTATTTGTTGTCTCAACAGGGCAGCATTGTGGCGTCCAATCTACGAGAGCCATATTAACTATCTTCAAAGCTTCCCAATATCTTTGCAGGGATGCCAAAATGCCTTGCACAACTACAAGAGCAATCTCAATAGTCATGACAAACATAAAGTAGGATGGCATCAAAGAATCATTTGTAAAAGCAACGATATAGATTCCAACTACATCCACAAACCGGAAATACAGTTTTCCTCATCTCCTCCCACCAGGACCGGAAGCAAATTGCTTAATTACTTATATGAGATTGTTTCCCTCTAACGTCAAATGAGATTGTTTATTGCATTAGCTTATGAATCCAGCAAGGGTTTCGTGGTGTAGTCGGTTATCACGTCAGTCTAACACACTGAAGGTCTCCAGTTCGAACCTGGACGAAGCCATCGTTTTATTTTCTCTTTAAACACCATTTTCGACCATTTTTGACTTGTTTTGCATTAACTTATCAATTATATAAAGGTTTCGTGGTGTAGTCGGTTATCACGTCAGTCTAACACACTGAAGGTCTCCAGTTCGAACCAGGACGAAGCCATCATTTTATTTTTTTACTTAAACATTACGAAAATAATCAAATTTCGTATTATTAACAAAAGGTAATCGCCGTTGCCGGAGATCGAACCCGGGTCACCCGCGTGACAGGCGGGAATACTTACCACTATAGTACAACGACCTTGTTAATTACAC
Source organism: Raphanus sativus (assembly GCF_000801105.2). NCBI lineage: Eukaryota > Viridiplantae > Streptophyta > Magnoliopsida > Brassicales > Brassicaceae > Raphanus > Raphanus sativus. The sequence continues at coordinate 3,090,802 of NC_079518.1, read as the reverse complement.
AAAGGTTTCGTGGTGTAGTCGTTTATCACGTCAGTCTAACACACTGAAGGTCTCCAGTTCGAACCTGGACGAAGCCATCATTTTATTTTTTTACTTGAACATTACGAAAATAATCAAATTTCGTATTATTAACAAAAGGTAATCGCCGTTGCCGGGGATCGCACCCGGGTCACCCGCGTGACAGGCGGGAATACTTACCACTATACTACAACGACCTTGTTGTTTGCTAAGTAGACTTGATTCTTATTTTCAAAACAGTAAGAGTTTCTCTGTATTAATCTGAGAATCAGGTTATGTATGATCACCATACTGGAAAGTCAAGAGGGTTTGGTTTTGAAACCTATCTGACTGAAGATTCTGTAGACAGACTTTTCTCCGATGGAAAAAGTTCATGAGCTCAGTGACCAACAGTTAACCCTCTCTTTTACTTATGCTTTCAAATTTAATCTAAAGGACCGTAAGCGATCTCAAGCACTTACAATGACTAATAGGTCGATATAAAAAAAGGATGAAACAAAGAGAACCTGAAGAGATAACAGCTTTAGCTAATTAGCTCCTATGGTGCTAGTGGAAAGTACGATCAGGAAGATATTGTTATGGTGGGAAAGCAAATGAGGATAACAAAATGTATTCCGATAATGGGGATTGTAATGGTTTTGTAGCTTATGCCGTCTGCGTTAGTCTTAATCCAAGTAACTTGATGGTTCACCCTTGACGTTGCATGTATGTTTTAATTCAACCAGCCCTTGATAATGAAGCTCTAATTATCATATTTGTTACATATGTTTACAATAAGTTAGTGTGAAAATGAATTTACGTCTATAGAAACACCAAGCCTTTGTGACTGACTATCTCAAAAGTCAGCTTGGACATCTTATAACATGTGGTGGTCACTGGTCACATGGTTCCGAAAGTTCTGTGGCTATGTGGCAACTATCATTTTGATTCCAAACACTTATTGACCTTATCAAGACTATATTTTTCTATATTTTGATTCTACTTATTTATCAGCTTCTTGCTATCTAATATTTCAATAGTTTATTTTTCTTGCTCTATTTCTGTGTAGAGATTTTTACCGAAATTTCTTAGTTTCTTATGAATAAAAGAAACTTAGTCAGTTTTAATGTAGTTGAAATTTTGGAATAGTGTATTGTTAACCGATTAAACCAACCAAATAAGAAGATCTTCTAGTGCTTCATTTTTTAATTAATTTGTTGAAAAGGAACAAATTCAATCACATGTTAGTCATCGTTTTACACCATAACACCTATTTTTTTCTTTTGTCGTTGATAATTACATGACACCTGATTTTGAATCATTTGTGTCTTTGCTTTTTCTTGTTTAAGTTGAATCGAAAAAGAAAAAATATAAACATTTCACCGACACCTTCTAGACCTTAAGCAAATTTGAACCCAAACTTTGTTAATAAATCCACTACAAGAAAACACGCAGATACTGAGGGACTTTTTCTTCAGTATGTCGTCAGAATAATCGTATTCCAACGACATACCGAAGAAAAAGGTCCTCGAAAAAAATTCCTCGAAATTTCATTTTCCCTCGAAATTTTCTGATGGAATTTCGAGGAACAGTAATTCCGAGGAAATTGTGAGGACGAGGGTTCGTCACAAAAATCCTCAAAATTTTTCTAGGGACGTGGTCGTCGAAATATTCTGACGGAACCTTTTTCTCGGAATTTTCAAAAAAATAAACAAAAAAAAAATATTAATTTTTTAATGAAATTCGAAAATATAAAATATAAAATAAAAATTGAAATTGAAAATATATTAGATAATATTATTCAAAATTGTACAAATTAAAATATATTAAAAATTAGTTTTAATAAATAAAAGTTTTAAAAATCCAAAAATAGTTTTTAATCACAAAAATATAAATATATAAAAAAATAGTTTAATAATTACTATATATAGTTTTTAGTATACATGATTTATACATATATATATTTATATTTATAAAAAATTACAAATCGTTTTATAAATATAGAAAAAGGTTTTTAAATATTTTTTAAAATTTATAAAAAACGTTTTATTATTACTGTAAACTTTAAAAAACGTTTTAATATATATATAAATAGTTTAATAATTACAAAAATAATTTAAATACATAAAAAAGAGTTTAAATATATAAAAATAGTTTAGTAATTACAAAAACGTTTAAAAAATCATATACACATTTTTAAAAATCAAAAAACGTTTTAAAAAATCAAAAAACGTTTTAAAACATGAAAAACGTTTTGAATTTTAACCAAAGACAAAATAAATCGGAAAAATAAAACAACAATTTCATAATTACAAAAAAATTTTAATATATATAAAATAGTTTAATAATTAAAAATAGTTTAAATATATAAAAAATAGTTTAAATAAGTACAAAATAGTTTTAATATATAAAAAATAGTTTTAAAAATCAGAAAAAATGTTTTAAAAATTCAAAAAAGTTTTAAAAAATCATATACACATTTTTAAAAATAAAAAAAAAACATTTTTAAAAAATCAAAAACGTTTTAAAAAATCATATACACATTTTTAAAAATCAAAAAACGTTTTAAAAAATCAAAAAACATTTTAAAACATGAAAAACGTTTTGAATTTACCCAAAACACAAAAGAACTAAAAAAATATATAACAACAATCCAAACTTGAAAATCCTAAGCTATCCATTCAATCCTAGAATTTTTCCTCCTAACAATCTAAATTTCGAGATCTAACATCCAAAGAATCGATCTATGAAGAGAGAAAGAGAAGAGAGATGAACTTACATGATAGGAAGAGAGGAGAGGAAGAGAGGAGAGGAAGAGAGGGGATTTGCCGCGCGAGAGGAAGAGAGGAGAGGAAGGAGGCCGCGCAAGAGAGGAGAGGAAGAGAGGAGAGGCAGAGAGAAATGGGAAGAGAAAACGTAAAACCTAATTTATGAGACGTCCGACGGATACTGTCCGTCGGAATTTCCTCACAAAATTAATAAGGTTCCTCGAAATTTCCTCGAAATCTTCTATCTAATTTTCGCGAAACGTTTGGCGGCTAGGATTGTCGGGTTAATGAAAAATATTCCGAGGAAAGCAGGTTCCTCGAAATTTCCTCACAATATTGTGAGGAATTTTGAGGAAACAAGGTTTGAAAGCAGGTTCCTCGAAATTTCCTCACAATATTGTGAGGAAATTCCGAGAAAACAGGGTTTGGGGTTTTGAAAACATCGATTTTTTTCCTCTATGTCATTTCTTATACAAATGTAATCATACTAATGAGGTTTCTTTGTATAGATGATCATAAACAATGAAATAATAACACAATTACAAAAATAATTGTAAGTATTCCCTTTAAACGTTTTATTAAAATGTATAAGTGTTTCTCTTATGTTGTGTGGTTTCCGTTCAATCCGCAAAACATTATTTTCGGTTTAAAAACCCTAAAGTTTGACTTCATAATCTTCCTAAGACACTTAATGAAGGTTATATACGTGTTATTCAATCCGCAAAACGTTGTTTTTCGGTTTAAACCCCTTATTCCTCGAAATTCTCTCGGAATATTGTGAGAAAATTTCGAGGAAACAGGGTTTGAAAGCAGGTTCCTCGAAATTTCCTCACAATATTGTGAGGAAATTTCGAGGAAACAGGGTTTGGGGTTTGAAAACATCGATTTTTTCCTCTATGTCATTTGTTATACAAATGTAATTCATACTAATGAGGTTTCTTTGTATAGATGATCATAAACAATGAAATAACACAATAAGAAATAATTGTAAGTATTCCCTTTAACGTTTATTAAAATGTATAAGTGTTTCTCTTATGTTGTGTGGTTTCCGTTCAATCCGCAAAACATTATTTTCGGTTTAAAAAACTAAAGTTTGACTTCATAATCTGCCTAAGACACTTAAATGAAGGTTATATACGTGTTATTCAAATCCGCAAAATGTTGTTTTCGATTTAAAACCCCTTATTCCTCGAAATTCCCTCGGAATATTGTGAGGAATTTCTAGGAAATACCGAAAATCATTTGTTTCGTCGAAATTTCCTCGAAATATTTCGAAGGTATTTTCGACGAACAAGAGTTTTAAATCAAACCCCTCAACCGTAAAGGGACATTCCAAAGAAATTTCGAGGAAACCCATATTGTTTCTCGGTATTCCCTCAAAAAATACCGAGAAAATGTGTCTTCCTCGCATTTCCTCGAATTTTTTCGAGGAAATACCGAGGAAACCATATTTCTTGGTTCCTCGGTATTTCCTCGATTTTCGTCAGAAAATTCCGAGGAACTCATTTTCCCTCGGTATGTCCTTCAGAATACCGATGTTTTCTTGTAGTGATCAACAATACACAAAGACTTTGTCATTTGAACCCAAACCTTCTAGACCTTCTAGACCTGACGCAAATTTGAACCCAAACTTCGTTAATAAATCACAATACACGAAGACTTTGTCATTTGCCAGCATGCAGCAGACCATGAGATTAATATGCAAGTAACATTCATAATAATTCATAGGTTCTTAGACCATCATTTTGGTGTCCCTTCTCTCTCTCTCTTAACTAAGGACTCTTTTTTTTTGTTCGATAGAGAATAAGGTCTAGCCCTTAAATAAGGGCTTTTCCATTCTCTTTTTTCTCGGTCTCCGTATTTTTTTCCTTACGGGCTTTGCTAAGGACTTTCCAATATTGATGCTTAGAGTATGTACCACATGGTAGCTTAATTAATTGATCCAGCTAACAGAGAAAAAACTGCAGCTAGCTTAATTGTCTATTTATAGATTAATTGACCAAAGCACTTGCACTACTAGTGGTTCAACCTCACACGCATTACTATACTAGTACAATATTAATTGCATTTCATCATCACTGGTAAATGGTAATGACCAATTGTTACTATAATCAATGATTCAACATTTTACTTTTTTGTATAAGCGGATCAACATCTTTTTTCTCGAACAAACAACAATATTCGGACCGAACACAATGTATATATCTTCATTTACATAAACAAAAAAAATAAATTCTTACCGGAAAATCGAAAAAAAAACTGTATATGAAATCAAATTAAAAAGAAATGAAACAATGGATTTATATAACACAAAAAAATGGAATGTAGATTTTCACATTGCTCACCCCAGACGATTTAAAAAGTGAATTTCCAGACCTTGAACCTGAGATCAACCTTACACTTAGCGGCTGTGGTAACAGCCGTCGTCGCCTTCTTCCCCGTCGGAGTCCGTCGCTCTAATCCCTTCACAAGTAACCTGATCCCCGACTTAGGTGTTTTCACAGAGCCATCTTCACTGTCACCTTCGTGTTCATAACAATCTTAACCGCCACTCCTATCTTCGCCTTTAAATCTCCCTTGAGCTTACTCGCCGACAGCTCATCAAGATCTCCCGGAGGACTCCCGACAGTAGATTTCAACAGAGTCGTGTTCTTCTTACCGTGCACAAACGAAGCGATCGAGCCTTTACCGATGACGACGTCATCGTCTCCGGGGGAGACTCTGTAGACCGTGACGTCGGTGGCGTCGTAGCTGAAACCGACGTTTTTGTTCGCGGTTCTTGGCCACGACGGAGAGGGATATGGCAGTGGCGAGGCGCGTGGCGGAGGTGAGGTTGAGAGAGGAGACTTTGAAGGACGAGACTGGTGAAGCTCGGCCGCTGAGGACGGTAGATGAGGTATACGACGGCGGATGCGGCGGCGACGAGGAGGAGTAAGAGGATGATCACGAAAATCGTCCAGCAGCAGCAGCAGCGGCAGCCATCCACGGCTGTGCGTGCGGCGGTGGCGTGGGGCTGGTGGACGGTAGGCGGGGCGGTTTGCGCTGTAGAGCTGAGCTTTAGTCGCGGGGAAAGTTGGGTTGGCGTTGCTCCACCGCCGACAACGCCGGGAGGTTTAGAGGCTGGGTAGACTCTGTCATCTGTCATGTCGGATTAGATGAAAATATGATTAGTGGAACAATATGGGTAAGGTTTAGGAGAGCGTGTTTCTTTTATAAGAGGGTGATTTACAGTGAACGTTTAAGCTTTAAGCTTCTCTTAATAGCTGATTAGTGGGGAGAAAAGGAGTTTTGATGATAGTGTGGAGAATGAGAGAGGAAGGAAGCCAAAGAAACAGCGACGGAGACTGACAAAAGAGAGTGACAGCTCAACGCGGGAAAGAGAGCTTACACGCGTCACACCAGCGCGTATATACACGACGTGGAATAAACGGTGCAAAATCACGAGAGTCCAGTTGTTCTTTGCTAAGCATTTTCGCAAAAAAAAAAACTCCGACTAGTTATTATTCATGATATTGATCCGTTTGGAAAATTTATTCTATCTAGTAGGTAATATTAGTGCATATATGAATATATACATTTTCCCAGTTGACGAAAATATATATTTTTGTTTTAAAGATATATAACACTAAACAAGAAGACTGAGATATGTTTTAGTCAAAAATAATAATAATTGAGATAAGTAGTTTTTTGAGTTAAAACGTGAAATCGTACACCAAACATAATTTCCTTTGTATTGAAGCAAAGATATATGAAAGTTCCTTTGAAATAAAAAAGGGTAACAGATGCTGAGTCCCTTTCCATTTTGAATCTGATCTAAAACAATCAAATTCATATAATCAAGCATGTTTTTTTTTTGAGTAAAATATAATCAAGCAATGTTAAAAATAAATTTATACAACTAGATTTATTTAGATATAAAAACGTGACGAAAAAAAAAAAATTCCTTTAATACATAAATTATTTTTATTTCATACTTTCCCCACTAGTAAAAAGAAGCATTTGTCACTACATTTCCACGAAATAATACTTGAACGCCGTAGGTTGGTTTGACTTTTAATTATGACTTTTTAGAATAATGTGAGTTTCAACGAAAAGCTGTGTGAGCAAACAAAAACATAGTAGATCAGGACAAGGCGCGTGAAGCCGGTGGTGGAGCGTGGTCGAGGTGGTAACCAACTAGTCCATAACTATTAAAGGTCCTCAGTTGATAATCAACGGTCACATTTTTATTTTCCTGAAATTAGGCTACTTGATAACACACAACACGGTTCAGTGTAAGAGAAAGCCCTACATGTTCATTGGTTAATTTCTTCCCTGCAAGCAAGCAGAGAGATTGCCTAAAGAGTTGCAGCCTTGCACAACTCATATCGGATCACTATGGTTAATACATAATTTGTTGCTACTCTTCCCAAGTTGTCAGTGTAGAAACTAATGAAATTAATCTTTCAATAACTCTTCTGGTTCAGTAACTGAAACAATAAAGTGTTAATGAAACACTCATACACCTCCTTTGGAGTTTCTTACAACCTCCGATACAAGAAAATCATTAGTAATGTAGTTGCGGTGAGAGGATCGGTTATCACCAGAAGCAGAACACAGAGAAACCAAGCCAATATGCACAGGAAGAAGTTCCACAGCATGACTTTAAACGCCCCAAGAAGATTGACAAGTGACTACAAGTCGCATGTTTATCCTCACTCCGTGTTGTTGTTTCACGGAAAGAAGTACAAAGCACATACTGGAACTAAAGAAAAAGGAGATTAAACTTTAATTGCATATACTATATATAGAGAGAAGATAAGATTTTGTTTACCTCTTGACTGCGTTTTCCCAGCTGGAAACCTAGTGGAATGTACTATAGTCCTTCCCCCTGGGGCAAGGGCTAAGATCTAGGGTGATCAATAGAAGCTCCGCCAGATAGGAATAAGTTTTTAGAGACTTGCAGCCATGTGCATTTATGCACTTGAGACTCAGTGGAAGCATTGTCAGTGATTCGAGGTTGTTGCAGTAATTGAGGTTGAGAGTTACCAAGGAGGTCAGGTAGTATATTGGTATTATCTTGAAATCTTGCCTGCTGAGATCTAAATACGTCAACTTGGTGCATTGCTTAAGCTCATTTGGTAATGACTTAATTTTCTTGCAGTTGTCAAGCCAAAGCTCAACCAGATTGTATGGTCCTTGTCCTTGATCTTTCTTCACCAGAGTTCGTAGGTTGGTGCAGTCAGAAAGAGTTAGACTCTCCACCTGAGATAGTCGTGGCAATACTTCAAGGCTGCGGCAGTTGGCAAGCGTCAAATGCTTCAACTTGGTAAGGCGACTCATTGTTGTAGGTAACCTCTTAAACATATTCCCACTGAGGTCCAGTTTCTCTAGGACTTGCATGTGGTCAATGTCGTCTGGGATCTTCTTGATGTTTAGGTTGATGAGATTTAACTCCTGTAACCAGGGAAACCTTGAAAAGCTATTACATTTGAAATCACCACCGTACTCGCTCCACTCAAACCGCAAGATGTCCAGTGATTTAAAACCGTAGGGAGGTCGCTTGAGCTCCAGTTCATGAGAGACGTGCTCAGAAACAAAAGATAGATACTCTGCAGATCCTTCAAGAAGCTCCAAGTAGATTTGTAAGTTGCCGCTGATTGATGGGTCTGTAAGAGAGCATCCCTGAGTATTACCCACAAACGGCTCCGTGCCAAAGAAAAACATGTGGACTGATCTAAGGCACATGCTTGTTCTGTCTTTAGATTCTGATATACTGATTTTCAGCTTTTCAAGCCCATCACAGTTGGACACATCAATTTTCTGCAGTCTAGATAGTTTGCATATGGATTGTGGAATCTGTTCCAAGGAGCTGCAACCTTTCAGTATCAACTCCTCTAGATACTTTGCTTCCTTAAGAATTGGAAGTTTTTTTAGATCCTTAGACCCGGTCAAATCTAGTTTCACCAGATTCACAAGTTTCTGAAAAGTATGAGACACAACACACATGGAAATGTTAATTAATATGTTATTACAAGAAAGCAAATTTAAAAAATAATTATATATATGAAAGGGGAGTAGAAAAGTAGAGGATATATACCGGTGTGCCACTCCAAAGGGTTTTGAGCTTACTGTTACATAGCTTAAGCTCAACAAGACAATCTGGACTGATACTGGTAGGCAAGGTTGTAAAAGGATATGCATCCCAATGTAGTAACCTAAGCTTATGTACACTCAAATAGTCCTCTAGAATCATATCTTCCTTCTCAGGTTCTAAACCTCTCTGTTGCTTAGAGTTGTATATCTTAAGAAAACTGAGATTATGCATCGGCTTGAAAACATCCCAGTTGATGTGAATTCCAGCTGGCATTTCACAAACATCTAGCACCACGCCTTCAATTAAGTGCTTACTCTGACATATGATCAATGTTCAAGAAATGTTAGGCGGTGGTTAAGTTTAATATAGAGGACATATGATTCTGAAGAGACCGATTTTTTTTTAAATAATTTTTTAGAACATTGTTATGGTCATTTTTTAGAAAAAAAAATTAACTAAAAAAAATCGATTTGAAAAAATCTTTCCGTTCAAACACGATTTGTCGACTAGTCAGATGCGTAAGCTCCGCCTAAACAAAATTTTAGAACATTGCATATGATAGATAGTGACGTTTATCGGTAACAAGAGGAATGGTGGCAGAGCCTAGCCAAACCAAAAAGGAAAGAAAAAGAATTAAGAACATTGCTTGTACTTACTGTATTGGTTACAAGTACTGGACGGATGTCGTCATGGTGCCACAAGATACGTTGCTGAGAAGGGCTGTTCTCTGAATCTTGACGCACAATATGTTTCCCCATCTGCTCGAACAAACGGTGCATAGATATATGCTCATCGACAGACACATTGATGAGAGACTTTTCCTCTAAAACTTTCATCCCTACTTCACCTTGTTGAAGAAGTTTCCTGACTCGTTGGACAGGTTCTCCATTAAAAAGGCATGCTACATGAAGAAAAGCAATCTTACCAACTTTATCCAAACCATCATAGCTACTTTTCAAGGCCGCCATGGTTTTCTCGAGAGGAGCTTCCTCAAATGATCTCAAAGCATGTTGCCACTCCTCTTCTTTCTTCTTGTTAACGAGATAAGTGCCGAAATCCTTAAGGGCGATGGGAAGACCTTGAGCAAGCTCAGAGACCCTCTTTGAAAGATCGTTGTAGCAGCCAGCACTAGGTTTTTCGTCTAGAAAAGCATATCGCTGAAAGATCTGGAGACCCTTATCATCCTTCAAGCACTCAACTTTGTACAGGGCACATGAGGAGTTGAGCAAGCTCTTGTCTCGCGTTGTTATGATGATTCGGCTCCCTGGTCCAAACCAACTAGGCTCTTTTGCCAAGGCATCCAGCTGTTTCACATCGTCCACGTCATCAATAACAATTAGAGATTTTAGGTTTACGAGCCTTGACTTGATACAAGAAGCTCCCTGAGCAAGGTTCAGTGACTTGAAATCTTTTTTCCGAAGGATGTCGGAAAGAAGCTGTTTATGTAGGTCTAAGGTACCCTGTCCTCTCACCTTTTCCAAGAAACAGTGATGAGTCTTGAAACGGTGTTTATGCTTTTCATAAAGATTCTTGGCTATGGTTGTTTTGCCAATGCCTGGCATTCCCCATATTCCTACCATACGAACCTCACTGGTCGTAAACGTCATGTCCAAGAGATGTTCTATTTGGTCCATGTCAGCTTCCATGCCAACAATATTCCCAAGGTCCATTGGCAACATAGACAACAACTTGTCTGAAACAAGTTCAACAACTTCCTCAACCATCGTGGCGTCGTCTTTGCTAACAAGATCAGTAAAAAACAACAACAATAAGGATTTATTCAAAAAAAAAAAACAACAATAAGGATCCTTTTTTTTTGTTAGGTAACAATTTGATAGTATGTGATATAATCCATCTCTATTTCTTTATTCAAGGGAAAAAAGGCTTACAATTTTCTTGACTCATTGGCTTGTGTGTTTGCGATTTTCTGAAGGGCGTCTTTCCAGCTGGGAATCCTGGGACTTTGGTTGTGGCATATTAAAGAGAAACTTCTTTTATAATTTCTAACATCAGAGATATCCACGTCGTAGAAAATGGGAAAGGCATCAACCTTTTTCTCCGATTCAAGCTTCATTATCATTCGAAGCTCTTCCAAACACCATTTTGAAGTAGCGTAGTTCTTTGAGATAACCACAATGGCAAACCTCGATGTGTTGATGGCTTCACGGAGTCTTTCGGGAAAGCGGTCTCCGGGTTCCAGCGTTTCATCGTCTTTGAAAGTTCGTATTCCTTGTCTGACAAGTTCTTTGTGCAAATGGCTAACGATGTTTTTACGGGTGTCTGCACCTCGGAAACTGAGGAAGACATCGTATTTGAATTGACGACGGGAAGGACCGCACCCCGACATTTGCTCTCAGTTTTGATCACCGATCTCTCTTTCTCTCTGGACAACAAACCAATCAAAAGTGTGAAATGATGTTTAGGAAAACCCACACTTCAAACTCTTCCAAGTCAGGGTATTCATCTCGATATCATTTTTCTACTGTGAGTTTACATCTCTGCCATGTTAGACAAATTATAAAGGCCTAATTATTCAAGATTACCCCAAATTAGAATACTCGATCCATTTTATTTTACCAGTTGTTATAGGTTTGTGCATACAAATTATGAAAACATTTATTTTATAATATTTTAATAAAAATATTATTATAACAACATTTTAACCAATAAAAAAGTAAAATATCATATGAAATCAATAAACTTTACAACGATAATTAAATTGAAACAAAATGAATAATTATTAAGGGAATCTCTCCATGAGTTCACTCTTCTTTTGTTTACTACAACTTGTACCGTGTCACGTGCAATGTTAGCAAAATCTTTTACGTAAGATCGACAAAATTTATATTTGATTCGACACTTTTTGTTTCTTTTGGTAAATCTGACAAAATTTATATTTGTATTTAAAAAGTATAATCAGATACTAATATTAAATATCTGTTAAAATGATAAATTATAAATCCTAAAAAAATAAAAAGATATATCTAACCAAATATTTGTATATACGCACACATATATTTATTTTTATTTCTATATTTCTACATTATTTTATTTATTAAATTAATAATTTAATTATTAAATTATGAAAATAAAATATTTTATTGTTTTATAATAAAACATTGTTGTTTGACATTAATTTTTACTTTAAAAATAAATAAAATCCATTTATAAAAAATTCGTCAAATTATGTAAGATAGCAAATAAATACAAATCATAAAAATATTTATCCGGACCACAAAGACTTTCTAAATCAAAAATATTCGATTTACCTACATTCCTAAATCTAAATATCCTATTCAATTATCAAATATTGTTATTTTTTCAATAACTGCCTGGTATTTGCTTATTTACTTATTTACTTATTACTCGTACTTGCTCAAAAATACTTGTTATCCGCTACAAAATTCTTATTATTGGTTAAAAAATACTTAGTGATAGTTAAAATTTATTTTGTTTCAAGTAATTGCGAGTAATCAAATATTTTATAAATGCGTATTTGATTTGTATAAATAACAAGTGCAGTCAAATAACTTGCAAGCAGGAGTTTTTCTCCAGAGTATTAGATAAAATAAAGGTTAATTTGTGAACTAGCTATATTTAGAGAATAAATTAAGTCAATGACATTGATTTTGACATAATGTACAAACTAGTATTTAACACCTTTTTGTCCCGGTAATACCTCTAATAGTAATAAGTAACAGGTTACATATGGATAGAGTGAATAACATCGATATATTTTTATTCACCACGTACTTAATTATAATAGATAGTAAAAGGAATAAATAACATAGAAAACTCTTTAATAAATAATGTATTCCATATCAGCGAAATAGTATAGGATTCAAGATTCATTCACAACCACAAAATACTAAATCTAACCCCATTAAATACTAAACCATATCAACTAATCATTAAATCTTACATGGAATAAACTCTAATCCAATATTAACCCTAATCTTCCATAAACTAAATTCAAATTTCTAAATCCTAGTAAGATGTATTACCATTCTACATAAGACATATAGAATAGAAAACATGAAAATGTAGTTGAAATCTAGATATCATCTTAACATATTTCTCAAATGTTGATATGGCTATGCCTTCATGGAAGGTGGTAATGCTTGTCCTAATGTCAACTTCAATCGTACATAAACTAAACCCTATTAACTAATCACTAAACCCTATTAACTAATCACTAAACCCTATTTGAAAATATAAACCCTAATCCAAGGTTAATCCCAATTTTATAAACTAAACCGTAGCCACTAATCACTAAACCCTACATGAAAATATAAACCCTAATCCAATGTCAACTCCAATCTTTTATAAACTAAATACCCAAATTTCAAAATATCGGTAAATGCATTTCAACTATACACGAGCATATAGAATAGAAAAGATGACAAATGATATAGCACAAAATTCTATTCCATTTACGTTCAACATATTCTTCTCCTTTACAAAATCATATACACACTAATATAAACACATATATACACTGATACAGAACTCATATCACTAGAATATGAAACAACAAAGAACAAGATTGAATCTTTTTTTCGAATGAAATATAACATAGTAATAATACATTATATATTAATAAACATAGCAAATAAGAACATAGCCAAATTTGAAAAAAAAATACAATCTATTCCATTTCACAAAATAGAACAGAAATACATTCATTGTTTATTTCCTTCGGAAACTTACGAGTTTTCAAGTTTCGTCTTCGCTCAATAACAAATCTTGGATTGGGAAGATGGATGCACGGAGTCGCAACGCCGTCGGCCGGGGTGATGGTCCTCGCCCGTTTAAGGTGGAGGCGTATTGGCTCAGGTAATGCTCCCGGCGCCTTGCTGTAACTGCGGCAGCGCCCTGGTTATTTCAGAAACAGAGAAAATTGGGATTTTGAGAGAAGTTCTCCGATCACAAAATATTCCCAGAACTCAGTCGGTGGTGATGATGTGGATCTAATCTATGAATGAATTCTTGCCTTTCGTAAAAAGTTAAGAAGAGTTACAAAGGAGGAAGATGTGGATGTTGAAGTGTCACAAATTATTTGACATGAATAATTATTAACTTTTTTTTATCTGCAGGTTTCACCGGTCAAGAGAAAGGACATTATAGTATTAACTATTAATATGTATATATAACGGAATGTATAGATCTGTTAGGGAAAATAGTTAGAAAGTGAATTATGTACTTTTTCATAGTCATATGACCCAATTTCCCATAAAATAAATACTTGGTTTCTAACGAGGCAAGTACAAGTATTAAATCAAACTAATACTCAAACGAACCAAGGCAAATAGCAAATACTTAAAATTTTGCAAGTACTTACCTTGTTCCTAGTCGTAGCGATACAAAATATATAAAGAACACAGAAAGTCAAGGAATCCGGAATAAGATTTTTGTGTTTCTCCTTCCGGAAGATTTAGATGAAAGTTTGTTTAACCTCCCACCATATTTTTTTGGTTTCTAAACCTCCCACCATCTTTATTTTATACCAGTCGTACAAAGACAAACGTGCACATGCTTATGACAATTTATCACACATTTCGATGCCTTATTTTAGTTTGGTCATATCTAACGAATTAAATCATCTCGCACGTAGTTACGAGATCCAATCTCTACTATTCTTTTTAGTTTTACCAAACATGTGCGGGATCCAATCTCTACTGCAACGCAGAAGATTTAAATATTCTATTTGTATGACTTACCTTTTCATTAATTCATTGACAAATTTACAGTTAATTATTCACAAATAACAGTTGCAAACTCGACCGGGTTCAACCAAGAAGCCAACAGCTTGTCTAACGTGCTTTAGTTCATCCCAAGCCCAACTAGCAAACAAGAACAAAACGCAGAGAGACTGAGAGAGCATCTTGTAATAAGCAAACTTGTTGGGAAAGTCCAGAGAGGATTTGAGACATACTATTACCTCTTCAGTTGCATCACGGCAACAGTGTTCAAGCCCTGTTTTACATCCTCTCTCCATTGCTAAACGAGCAGCATTTACGTCTTAAAGAAGGCTACACGATTAACCAAAAAAAGAAGAGGAAAAACATGTGGACATGACCAATGCAGAGACATGAGAGCTGCAACTGTAGCACATTTACCTGTATATATATTTTTTTTGACATCAGCGCATGTACCTGTTAAACAGTTAAACACTGATAAATGAATATTGGTTGGTTGTGTTCAGAGAAAAAAAAAAGATAAATGAACATATCTGCCAGAACACTCTAGAAATTAACAGCTAATTAAAGGCACACTGCTGCAGTTTTAGAAGCTTCAAACTTTGTGTAACAAACACATTTCAGATTTGGCTGACATTTTAAATTTTACAACGTTAGTTGGCCCTTCTCAAGTGGCCGTTTAGACCTATGGTCTCTTTTCTAGGTAAGCAGTGAGGGGAAAGAGGACAAATTAAAATAACGTCAGCGGCAGGATTCGAACCTGCGCGGGCAAAACCCACATGATTTCTAGTCATGCCCGATAACCACTCCGGCACGCCCACTTTTGATTTTTCTAACCATCACATATTTTTATTCCTGATCTCTGTGATGAGTTCGTGACCTCCAGTGAATTGATGAATGGAAGCATGAAAGCATATCCTCTCTCGGGTCAATATCTTCTTCACTGATAGTTTTTTTGCAAAAGTATATGATCCTTGGACTGTGTCCTGATTATGGCTTTGATATTGCTAGCAGCAACAAATGACGTTCATTATGAACCATTCTCAAAGCCGTGGAAAGAAGCAAGACTTGGTTGGCGATATCACCATTGGTTCAAACCCTATTCGTTTGGTTGCCGCAGGTTTCAGCGTCGGCGTCAGCGTCGGCGTCGGCGTCAGCAGCTACGTCAAACTCGTTTATCTGATGTTTGTTTCATAGACGCTGACGCCGACGCAGATTATTGTTCGTTTCGAAAACGAAGGAAGTTGACGCCGACGCTGACGCCGACGCAGGAAGCATAATTAAATACCGTTCGTTTGACAGACGCTGCGGCTATTATCATTTTATTCATATATTATTTTTAAAAATTTGTAACATTGTCTTTTAAATAAATAAAATGTATTTTAAATATATTTACATCCACAAAAATATTATGTTTACTTGGTAATATTTTTTTGGTCAAATATACAAATATAACAATATTTTTGTCATAAAACTAAATCATACATTTAATTTTCGAAATTAGCACCTCAAACAAATAAGGCAAATATATGTTACAGATATAAGAAACATGTAGTTTAAATTTGTAAAATTATATTTTAAATAAATAAAATATAGTTTAAATATATCTATATCTATCCAAATATTATAATTTATTGGTAATAAATTTTTAGTCAAATTTACAAATTTAACAACTCATTTTTATCATAAATGAGAGAGCTCAAGGTCTTTGTCGGAGTTGAAGATGAGAGAGCTCGAGGTCTTCGTCGGAGATGGAAATGAGAGAGCTCGAGCCGTGGAGATGGGAGAGCTCGTGGCTGCGTGAGATGGAGATGGGAGAGCTCGAGGTCTGCCTGAGATGGAGATGAGAGAGCTCGAGGTTGCGTCAGGGATGAGAGAGAGCTGCGTCTTGCGTCAATTAGGTTAAGGTTTTTATGTAAATACTTAAATGTTTTAAGGACAAAATGGTAAATTATGTAGATAGACGCAGAATTTAAGTCTCAGCCGCTGATTTTATCGGCGTCCAAATTTTATTAACGCATTGACGCAGCGTCTAGACGCAGCCGCAGCCGCAGGTGTCTGCGTCAACCAAACGAACAAACTTTGTGAAAAATAGCCGCTGTCGCAGCCGCTGCCGCCCTGCGTCAACCAAACGAACAGCACTTCAGTGAAAGAGAGGCATACCAAAGGTAGAGGTGAAGAAAAGATCGGGTTGATGGAAGCCAAATCAGGTTTGATGAACACGCTGTCATTGTTGTGGACATTAAAGAACACAAAGAAGAAGTATGTGAAGTGGTTATCACAACAGCCGACTGGTATAGTTTGCCACACAGCCGCACAACTTTCATAACATGTGACCACCATCACCACCACATCCAATATCACACAACATATCCATCTACATTTATAAATAACCCAAAAAACTACAATGAAATTTCTTATTCTTATTCATAACATACACATTCAAGTCCATGAGAAAAAGAAATGGACTTTAGCTATGCATCATCATCACCATCAACGCACTTCACTTCTTATTTGTACGTAAACTTGTGGAAATAAAAAAAAAAAAGTAAGAAAATATAATAGTGTAAGAGATCGAGCGTACACTGTTTCAAGATCTGATCTTTATCTTCCTTTGAGCTTTCAGATCCACCACAATGATCGAGATATTGTCTCTGCTTCCCTTTTGAAGAGCGAGCTTCGAGAGATAATCAGCAGCTGCTTGGCAAGCCTGGTCTTCGCCGTTGCCTCTACCTCCAGCGGGGTTCTCATCTTCCTCGGTGTTTTTGAACATCCACTACCTCCTGGCACTTGGGAAAAAGAAATCAGTGGAACCTAGAATCCGATTGATGTTTCCTTGGTTACTGTGGAATATATGGAAAAGTAGAAACTTGTTCTGTTTTGAACATCGAAGTGTTGATGCAGATACCACAGTGTTCAAAGCTCAAGATGAATCATCGGTATGGCTTCAGATAAATGGTTTCATCCCCGCTGATGCTCCAGCAGTAGTAGTGGAAGTGAGTCAAAAGAGATCATGGGAGAAGCCACCACTCAATACCGTTAAATGTAACATAGGCTCTGCTTGGTCAGCAAGTAATGGGAAAGCAGGGGCGGCGTGGATCCTACGGAACTCAGAAGGACGCGCAATGCTTCATAGCAGAAGGTCATTTGTTGGTATACGGTCCCAACTAGAAGCTGATCTAACTGCTATGGTATGGGCTGCAGAAGCTCTATGTGACATAAAGGCGAAGACGGTTCTTATGGAAACATCAATGCTTCACTGGCGAGGTGAATTTTCTCCATCTATGCTTCATTATACCCTCCAGCCCCTATGGAGAAAGTTGAGAAGAGCTTTGGATCATCTAGAGATAAATATAATTACAGTGATCCACAAAGAGTGCAATATGGTGGCCACGTCAATCGCTACTAGTGCCCTGCAAAGTTCAATGGCAACAGTCTTATGTGGCGGAAAATGGGCCTACTTGGCTACAATCTCTTATCACAAAGGAAACAACATGTACTGCCTAATGAGTTTGCTATGAACTATCTCGGAGCTCATGATAGCCACCGAGCAAGAAGATCTTGAATCTTTCTCCCTGTGTGTTAGGGAAGTCGATGCCTATTGGTGTCTTATTTATTTGCCATGTTTTGTTTTGTTTCCCAAACTATTTTGGTTGGTGGTTGGAGAAACTATTTTGGTTGGTGGTTGGAGAAATTTATCGTAATGACAAAAAGAAAAGACGGTGACAGATAAAAAGAAAATAAAAAATGTTAGAATTATTGAGGGAATATCTTCACGTGTGTGCAGCTGTGAATTTTAGTTTACTACAGTCTCCCATTAATACTTATAAAAAAAAATAGTCTCCCATTAATTAAGAATGAGTTTTGTTACTCCTCGGTAGATGAGAGTTTGTTTAACCAAAGATTCCTACAGTCTCCAATGATTCCTCGGTAGCTGTGAATATCTTCACGTGTGTGCAGCTGTGAATTTTAGTTTACTACATTCTCCAATGATTCCTTCATAAGAATGAGTTTTGTTACTCCTCGGTAGATGAGAGTTTGTTTAACCAAAGAAATACACATGCATGCTTATGATAATTTGTCACATGTACATCTTACACATGCTAGAAAAGATATACGGAATGATCCGAGACCCCACGTATTTTTTTTTCACACGTAGTATTAAACTCCGTATAAGGTGATCTATAGGACATAAAAAATAACGTGAGCGGCAGGATTCGAACCTGCGCGGGCAAAGCCCACATGATTTCTAGTCATGCCCGATAACCACTCCGGCACGCCCACTTTTGATTTTTCTAACCGTCACAAGCTTTTATTCTGCATCTATGTGATGATTTCGTGACTCAGAACTTGCTCTGAACTCCTCCAGTGGATTGATGAATGGGGAAAGCATGAAAGCATCCTCTCTCGGGTCAATATCTTCTTCACTGATAGTTTTGCAAAGTATATAATTGCCACACAGCCACAGAACTTTCATAACATGTGACCACCATCACCACCACATCCAATATCCATCTACATTTATAAATAACCCAAAAACTACAATGAAATTTCTTATATTCTTCTTATACATAACAAACATACACATTCAAGTCCATGAGAAAAAGAAATGGACTTTAGCTATATGCATCATCATTCATCACCATCAAGGCCTTAATTCTTCTATCCACCCAGCACTTCACTTCTTATTTGTACGTAAACTTGTGGAAATTTAAAAATAAAAAATAGTAAGAAATTATAATAGTGTAAGAGCTCGAGCGTACATTGTTTCAAGACCTGGTCTTTAACTTCCTTTGAGCTTTCAGATCCACCACAATGATCGAGATATTGTCTCTGCTTCCCTTTTGAAGAGCGAGCTTCGAGAGATAATCAGCAGCGGCTTGGCAAGCCTGGTCTTCCCCTACACCTCTCTCAGCTAAAGGCAACGCTCCATTCCTCTTGTGCCACAATAAGATCCGTCTCCTCGCAAACTCACAAGCCTCTTGATTACTCATCACGTCCCAAAGCCCATCGCTGGCCAGTATCAAACACTCGTCTTCTCTTGCTCGTGGCATAAACGTCACTTCAGGATCCGGTATCACATATGGCTCCAGATATTGATCACCTGAACAAAAAAGATGCAGAGTAAACCTTCTTAGTGTTTTTGTATAGACTGCGACAGAGTAAACCTTCTTAGTATCAACGTTGACCTACCAATGGACCTGGACATGGCTAGAACGCCAGAGACACGAGCGCCTTGCCATTGTATAACTTTCCCTCCAGCTCTCTCTATCCTTGCATACTCGTCCTCTCTATCTGGCTGCAAAAAGTAACAGAGAGTATAGGAAAAGTAAGAAACTTTTCTCAAGATCATATTTTGAGTGAGGATTGTTTTTTACTTTGTGATCAACTGACAAAGGCATAGACTCTTTGCCACGTAGCAAAACCGCTCTCGAATCACCACAGTTCGAGACTATTATATGCGACGAGCAAACCAAAGCAACCACGGCGGTTGATCCCACGGTTTCAGGAGAAACAGCCTCGAGAACCATCTCATCAGGAGAGCCAACAACAGGTCTGTTGATTTTCCCTTTGACTTCATCATCCACCTTTAGGAAACAATCGAAAAACACTTTCTCCCACAGCACCTGCCTACCTTCCCCAGTGTTGTTCCTCTCGCACAACAACTCTTCTTTAATCCATTCGATCTCTTCAGCCAAAGCAAAATGGATCCTGTCGTGACAATAGTCAGCAACCTGCAACAAGAATCCCATTTTCCACCAAAGGCGTCATATATCACATAACAACCTGCAAGGCAACAAAACATAACTAACATAGTATCTTTGTGTTCAAACTCTCTCTATTTGCTAAAAGCATATACCTGGAGGCCTCCGTGGCCATCATATACACCGAAGAAGTGACTAGTGAGGTGCGTGAGACTCGGACTCATCCCTTCATGATCTCCTCCCATAAGCATTTTAATAGGTATTTTCAGAAAACGAGGTAGCGCTCTCACGGCATCCTCCATCTCTGATCTATCACCGCAGATCGAAACTGTTCCCCAGAGAGGTATACAATCCAGCTCGTAGACGCTCCTGCTTCCTCCTCCTCTTGCAACGTTGTGATTCTCTTCGGGGAACCTAATGACTACTACCTCTGATGAAGAAGCTGCCACCACCTCCTCCATGTTCACGTCGTGATTCAGGCTCGTGATAAGGACTTCTGCAGTGGGAACCTGATCTATGGTTGTCTCGTTTAGGATGATAGCCGTGGCGAGAACACGCCCGTTATCTGGTAAACTAATCTCAGACCTAGCGTCCACAACTATTAGACCCTCGCTTATTATAGTCGCGTCAGATACTACTAATACGTCTTCTTCCATCATATACTCAACCTCTCCGTTACTAAAGCTTTGAACTTTCTGATCGGATAGCATGTCAACTGCATCAGTAACGTTCTCTAGCTCGGTGATATCCAAAGAAGACGAGATTCCAGAGTCACACATAGTGTTGGCTAAACTCAAAGTTAGTGCAACTGCTGGTGAAATCTCTTCCATTAGTTCCTATGCTTTGCTTCCCACACGTTAACGGCTAATCTTCATCCTCTTCTTCTTCATGATACTACAACATCCAATTCAGCTATCCACAGCAACCAAAACGCCGTTCTTGACACTAACTTTAGCCAAAGAGTAGCAAAATCAAGAAGAAGTGAGTACCTCTGGGTCACAGATCTGATGGATCTAAAGCAACAGATCCTCTGTATCTCGTGGTTGATGATCTCACCTAATCAGAAGGACCAGACACTCAATCTCTTCTAACACAATCCCTAATTAGAAACCCCCAAAGTTTCAACCTTTTACAAGAGAGGGACACAAAGCTCAAAACTTTATCCAAAAAACAAAAACAGAGGATCAGGTGAAACAGAGAGGGTTTCAATCAACGAGGTGAACCACACAAACAAAACCTAAAAAGTCTAAAACTTTATCTTTGTCTTTCCAAAACGAAACATGAACTCTCCTGGATCTGATGGATGGGTTTACCTAGACTAAAAGAAAAAAACTATAAACAGAAAAGAAAAATGTAACTAAATTGTTTTTGTGACAACGACTTTGCTATTACTAACACGTTGATCCAATCAATTATAAAATTAGTTAAAACTTCCGTTATTCTTTTATTTTTCATCTATTCAATAATGGTAACTGGTAAGGTAGACGCCGCGTGTCCCTTCCTCTTAAAGGTCAAGACTTAATTTCTCAAAATATTTAATTTTGCATATATAAAGACTTTCAGTGACAAAAAAAAACACGATATGTCTTCAACTAATTTTTTTTCAGGATATGAGATAGAATCTTCCAAAAATACGATAAGTCTTCCCTAATTTTTTTTCTCTCTCTTCTGTTTCATATAAGCTGTTAAGCTGTTATGAAATTTTCTAGAATTAGTAAACTGCAAACACCATTAAAAGCTTCAAAAGAAAAAATTAAACAAACAAAACAGTTCAAGTCTGTTTCGTCTCCTCTAATTCTTCTCTTCTTAATCTCAATCTGAGAATGCAAGTCTTCGTATTGTTTTCTTGAGACCCAAGTTTCATACGTTACCTTTCTCTTCAGGTTGAAAGAAGACAAAAACAAATAATAATGGCTGGAAGAAGAGTAATAAAAGGAAAAGACAGCAATGGTGTTACCGTCATAGCCATTGACAAAGACAAGAACAGCCAACACGCTTTGAAGTGGGCCCTTGAGCATCTCATTGTCGATTCATCAAACTGTATCCTCCTCCATGTTCAAACCAAATTGAGTAATCACCTCCTCCTCCTCATCAATCATCATCTATCATTTATCAATCTAATGAAAAGTTTCTTTAAAACAGGAATTGGTGAAGGAGGAGAGAACACAGAAGCACCACATGACAACCAAGAAGAGGCTCAAAAGTTCTTCCTTCCCTTCAGAGGATTCTGTGCTCGTAAAGGGGTTAGAGAATTCAATCCCTCTTTCTCCTAAACAACATTCACATTATTACTTATACAGTATATATGTTTTTAATCAGATTAGGGCAAAGGAGGTGCTTCTTCACGATATTGACATCGCAAGTGCAATTGTTGACTACATCAATAACAACTCCATTTCAAATATAGTCATTGGAGCCTCTGCAAGAAACACATTCCTCAAGTATCTATCTTTTCTCTCTCATTTAACATGACTTTAAATCTCAAACTTAGCTTCCATGAATTGCTTTTAAACTCTTATGTAATGGTGGTCTTAAATCAGGAAGTTTAAGAGCGTAGATATGCCAGCGACTCTACTCAAAACAACTCCAGATACATGTTCTGTCTTCGTCGTGACTAAAGAGAAGCTCTTAACAAGCAGACCAGCGAGTAGGCCTCACACACCTCAGCACAATCCCCAGCCTTCAAAACAACAACAACCATTTATGTCTATGTCGTCTGATCCTGGCCCCGCAAGCTTCGTTTCCACTGCATCTGGAAGGTGAAGTTTCCATCATCTTTTATGTCTGGTGACTGAGAATACTGATGAATCATTGTTTTTTTCTTTTTGCTAGGTCATCTTCTGCATCAAACGGAGACTTTTCTCGACCTGCAACAACTCAGTACAAGCCTTCTCATAACATGAGTTCTCCAGGAGAGTTTAGCAACGAGTTTTCTTCCAACCGTCACAGTGTTGAATCAAATGGGAGTTTCTACAGCATCCTAGGAAGATCCACCGATGGAGGAAGCTCCCACTCTTCAACATCCATGGTTAGTAGTATTCTCACCGGTGAAAGCCTATCTGGGGGAAGTATTACTGAACAAGAGGTAAAAAGAACGTTTTCAGAAAAGTAGATTTGATGTTTCAGAATGTAAAGTGCTGATGTTTGTGTTCTCTGTTCTTACATATGCTCAGAATCAGAATCTTGAACTAGAGGTGAGGAGATTGAGACTCGAACTGCAACAGTTTAATGCTACCATGGCCCGAGAAACTGTAAGATACTTACTACCATGTTTTCTTGAAAACATTCTACAGATGTTTGACTAATACTAGACACTTGAATGAATGCTTGTAGGCCCCTGCCGCTGAATCTGAAAAGCTGGAGGAAGCAAAGGTAGCAAGAGAGATGCTTAAGGAGCTGTCTGAGATGGATAAGCAGAAAACACAGAGCGCGCTCCAAGCAGCTGAAATGGCACAACGTCTTGAGGAAATAGAGAAGCAGAAGAGAAGACTTGTGGAGATGCAGGCCAGGTTCAACGAACAGAGCATGGCCAACAACGTATCATATAGACGGTACAGCATTAAGGATGTGGAAGATGCAACTGATGGCTTTTCAGATGCGTTAAAGATTGGGGAAGGAGGGTATGGACCTGTGTTTAAAGCCGTTATTGAAAACACTTCCGTTGCCATCAAAATCTTGAAGTCAGATGTCTCACAAGGCCTGAAGCAGTTCCAACAAGAGGTTGAGGTACTAAGCTGCATGAGACACCCTAACATGGTGATTCTCCTCGGTGCTTGTCCCGAGTACGGCTGCCTTGTGTATGAGTACATGGAAAACGGAACGTTAGAAGACCGTCTCTTCTGCAGAGACAATACTCCACCGTTGTCTTGGAGAGCAAGGTTCAGAATCGCTGCAGAGATTGCCACAGGGCTTCTCTTCCTTCACCAGGCCAAACCTGAGCCGCTGGTGCATAGAGATTTGAAGCCAGCAAACATCTTGCTAGACAGACATCTCAATAGCAAAATCAGCGACGTTGGTTTAGCTCGGCTGGTACCTCCCGCTGTTGCTGATAGCTTCACCCATTACCACATGACTGCTGCTGCTGGTAATACTTTCATTTCTACATTTAAACTAAACCAAATCTAATCTTTTGCATTTCTTTAACAATGGACCAATTGTTGAAACAGGTACGTTCTGCTACATTGACCCTGAGTACCAGCAAACGGGAATGCTTGGAGTGAAGTCTGACTTGTACTCATTTGGTGTGGTGCTTCTGCAAATCCTCACGGCGATGCCAGCAATGGGTTTAAGCCATAGAGTAGAGCAAGGGATTGAGAAAAATAGACTGAGAGAAGTTCTTGATCCCAGAGTATCAGACTGGCCTGAAGAAGAGACGCTGGTGCTAGCTCAGCTGGCTTTGCAGTGCTGCGAGTTGAGGAAAAAAGATAGACCTGATCTTGCTACTGTTCTGTTGCCCGCACTGAGCAAGCTAAGAGAGTTTGCAACAGAGGACCATGGCTCTGATAGAACGTTCTCTGTGTCACGTGCTCACAACTCAGTTCCTCGTTCACCAATATCTTCCTCACCGGTTGGCTTCTTAGAACCTGCAGTAACAGATTACTAAACTAAACGTTGGCTATCTCTGAGATCAGCGATGAACTTGCTCAACTTAAGCATCCGATGCAATCCCCATGCCAACCAGAAGAAGGCGATCTTGATGATCATAAACAAGCCAAGAGGAATGAAGTTGTTGTTGGTCTTTTAATGATTTGTGCTTCACCAAAAGTTTATTGTTGATCTCACATAGTGTCGAAGTTCCTATCTTCTGTATATGAAATTCTTTATTGTTTGGTCTCTCGTCCTTGCAAAAATCAAGTCACCTCCTCTATGGCACGTAGAATCTTTCAGAGCAAATGCATACAGAGAAATTTAGTAGGAAGCTCTTTAATTTGGAAATTGTTGGATAAGATAGTTGTAAAGAAGATGTAAGTAGTTAGTTACACACACAAAACCAGAACTTTGAAAGAGAGAAAACTGACAGAGTTACACCAGTAATATTAGCTCTGACAAGACAATTTGTCAATTCGAGACAAGACCAGCTAGATATATATTTGGGTCTTGGGAGACAGCAGAAGGTTCATAATAACAGCTCCCCAATTATATCATGAAACATGTAATGGAACCTAGGACTCAGATAAGATACTGTGTAATACTTTCACGTTTCAAGATCAATGAACAAATCACAGACCATATTAAAGCCAAGCTCTTTTTAAAAAAAAACTTAGCAGCTAGTAGAGAGATGAGATTTGCCAATAAAAGCAATGTGAAGGTTTTCAAAGATGAAATATAATGATTTGTTCAAAAAAAAAAAAAAAAAATATAATGAAGAATGGCAGAGATTTCACCTCTGAAACATCCTCTGACAAGAACCAAATCATAAACAAGAACCAAAATGTAAAACCTTATCATCATATAATATATAAAATAAGTTTCCGCAGGTTATTTTATGCAATAATGAAATTGATCAAGAATGCTACCGCTAGAAACAATCAAAAGCTATGATTTTTATTATCTCCCCCCAACGGCCACCAGCTCATATGTAAGCATACCGCTTCAAAACCCTCTTCCCCACCACAAACGCACCAGACGCCATCCCTCCAAGCACACCCGCCACAGCCGCAGCTCTCACCCCACGCGCCGCCCTAAACACAGCCCCAGTCCCAATCCCCGCCACCACCTTCGTCCACGCGTCATCCCTATCCGTATACGCCACGACACCACTCTCAATCCCCGCGTAGATCAAACCCACAACCCCAACCTTACACCCCAGCGACCGTCCCGCGTGACCAGACGAGTTCAGGATCCTGTTCACCTTCAGCTTCGCCGTGTCTCCGTACTCGAAGCTCCCGACGCCGGAGAAGAACCCCGCCGCGGCTCCGGCGAGAGATCCGCCGAGGTAGCCCGTGCCAGTGTAGAAGGAGAGATTCTCTCCCCAAGATCGGCGCTTTTTGAGGGACTCTTCGGTGAAGAGGTACTCCGGGGAGGTGGGGAGCTTGTAGAGGTGATGCGCTTTGATCGGGACGTCGAAGTGCTGGTAAGGGTTGTAAAGTCGCGTGCTTTCGTCGGAGGAGGTGTGATGATGATCCGTCGCCATTGTCTTAAGGGTTTAGATGTGTGGAGAGATGTTTTATGAATTTTTTTTGTAGGGTTTTTAAAGAACTTTGTGTCTAAATTCGAATTTGACCCCTAATGTTTTATTTATAACATTTAAACCCAAATAATCTTTGCGTTTTTTGTTATTTCCATTTTTGGCCCCCGTGGTTTTCAGATCTTTATACGATACGCATCTTAAATTGGAAAACTTACCATAAGAACCAATTTGTAAAAAGTCACGATTTTGTTTGGATTTTTTGGGATATTCTGGGGGAACGAAGGAAGTAGCTTTTGTGGGGGAGCAAGGTCGGCGGAAGAGTCGCTGATTCGATTGTGTTTGTTAAGATTACACAGACGAAGGTGGGAATAGATGGGGAACCAGAAGCTTAAGTGGACGGAGGAGGAAGAGGAGGCGCTGCTCGCCGGTGTTAGGAAGCATGGCCCTGGTAAATGGAAGAATATTCTCCGAGATGCTGAGTTTGCTGGTCAGCTCTCTCAGCGATCCAACATCGACTTAAAGGTAGTCTTCTCTGATTACTTCTGATTTATTGTGTTCGTGGCACATTGGTAATGAAAAATTGAAACTATTAAGAGTTTTTTTGAATTTGAGTTTCTAGTGGACAGATTGTCTGCTCTGTTTCTTATGTAGCGTCTGAGATTCATAAAGTGTTGTCCGATTATATATATTTTGTTGTCTATGCTTTGCTGGCTACCTGCTAATCAATCTATCTACTGTCTTGAGATAAGGTCTTTGAACTTACCCGAGATTGGGCTGATTGATTGATTCGGTATAATTGCATTATATGTCAAAGTGCAAGTAATGCTGCAATACGTTTGTCTTAAATCTAGCTAATGGTTTTAAAACCACTAGAAGCTGTGGATTTAGGTCTAAAGGCAAGTGATTGGCGCCTCTTTTAGTTCTGTTTCCGGTTTTGGTTGCCTAAGGCTAAAAGTCAGGTTAAAAGCAGGTGAATTTAGGTTAAAAGACGGGGGAATTTTCTGATTTGATTATTACCAGTGTGTGTGTGCCTCTGTTATTTGGTAACCTATGACCAAGAATTTTAAGCATTCGATGTTTTATATCTTTTTGTAGGATAAATGGCGTAATTTAAGTGTTGCCCCTGATATTCAAGGGTCAAAGGATAAGGTACGGACACCAAAAATCAAAGCTGCTGCTTTTCAGCTGGCGGCAGTTGCAGCTGCCAGTAGTCCATCTCCTAGTTCCAGCCATTCTCCAGTTCCTCCCCTTCCTCGTAGTGTATCTGATTTGAGCATTGATGATAGTGTTAATTTCACGGTTGATGCAAAGAATGCTCCCAGGTTTGTTTTTGTTTTTTTCTCTCCTAGCCACCACTTAATTCCTCTGTTTGATTCTCAAGTGATGTAGATTGCTTAGTCTACTTGCATTGGTGACGATTCTGATGAGATAATGTTTTTTTACTAAGGTATGATGGGATGATATTCGAAGCTCTTTCATCGTTGACGGATGCTAACGGATCTGATGTCACTGCAATTTTCAACTTCATCGTGGTTAGACATTTTTTTCCCAGCTCCATTAGGTTATTCGTTATTATTGTCTTAGCAGCTAACCTGTACTGATGTAACGATCACGCTCATGATAATGGTTTGGTATGTGTATAGCAAAAAGGACATGAAGTGCCACCAAACTTTAAAAGGATCCTCGGTTCAAGATTGAGGAGGCTTGCTTCTCAGGGCAAACTTGAAAAGGTTAGCCAGTTAAAATCAGGAGTAAGTCTTGACAGCCTTGCTTTGAACAAGAGCTTTCTTTTTTTCCATCTGTGTTGATTTCTGCCTGCCTTTTCTGTGTTTTGGTTTTTGTAACAATGCAACAATACACACGACAGACGCAGAACTTCTACAAGATGAATGGTCATAGCTTCATGGCAATGAGAACGCCACTTGCTGCGAGACCAAAAGAGGTGAATGTGAAACCCCGGCAGGCAAACAGTCAAGGACCCACGGTTTCGCAGGAGAAGTTTGATCACGCTGCAGGAACCGCAGCGTTTAAGTTCGTGGAGGTTGACGAAAAATTAGAGACGCTCAATGCAGCTGTAGAAGAGAGAGATAGGATGATAGAACTGGCAGAACAAGCTGAGTTGATTCTACTATTAGCAGAAGAGTTGCACAAAGAATGTAATTAACATCTCTTCTCGGTGATTCTTCAATTTCTAAAAATCTCAAAGGACTTTTGGTGTCTGATTCTTTTAAGATTTGTCTTGTTGCAGGTTCTCAGGGAAAGATTGTTGCTTTGAATTGAGATTTGAGGGAACAAAAGAAGCAGCATAGAGTTTGAGTCTTTTGAGTTTCATCAGACTATGTTGTGGTATATATACTAATAGTAATAGGCTATTAGATTGCATTCTCTTGTTTCTTTTTGCTATACCAAATTGTTTAGACAAAAATAAACATTTAACTTTCTTTCAGTGTATTAATCTCTTGTGTAAGATTTTGACTCAAGTAGTTTAAATTCTTTTGATTTGCAACACATTTTCCGAACCAATAATAACAATCAAAAACCATGAGAAAACATGTTTCAATTAGAAAAAAATTGTGTAGTGTTCCTTTATGATACGAATAAAAATAATCAAGAATATCATACAACACAGAGATCATGAATAAAAATAATCAAGAATCGGACACCAAAATTCTTTTAAGATTTTTAAAAACTGAAAAATCACTGAGAAGAATACATTTTTGTGCAACTCTTCTGCTAACAGAAGATTGTGACTTTGAATTAAGGTTTGACGGAACAAAGAAGAATCATAGAGTCGAGTCTTTGGAGTTTCATCAGATTCTGTTGTGATTGGTGACAAATCTCCCTACAGCAGCAGGAGAAGATATGAAGGGGCTGAAGGGATGTATGCAATGTCCAGGTTCCTGAGCCTCAAGATCATCTAAGATTTTTCTACAATGGACTCCTAACAGCAGTCACTCAGGTAGTCTTTAGAGGTGTTGAGTACTTGAGCAGAAGAAATCTTTGGTTTGTGCAGAGATGCAATGCAGTGGCTACTACTGTCTAGAATAGAGCTGCTGGTTTTGCTAGGCAAGTGATTGGTGAGGAATCTCCCTAATCATTTCTACTTTTAAAAGAAAAGTACGGTAACTTCAAAGACAATATTTCATTTCAGTTCCTTTTTCTAGGCGGATTTGTAAAAAAACAAACACATAAAATTTTGTGAAAATATGGTACATATACTTATTGTATTCATCAAAAAGTAAAATAGTTCGAAAACTTATATTGTGAGAGAAGTCAACAATGATTCAGATACATCATAGTACATCTTTCTCAGCTGAAATCATCCATGACTACGATTTAACTTTTCTTTCAGTGTTACACTCTCTTGTGTAAGATTTTGACTCGAGTAGTTTAAAGTTTTTGATTTACAAAACATTCTCTGAAGTATTAATAACAATCAAGAATTTCTGTCATAAAAACAAAACTATGTATATAATTTTGTTTCTAATACAAATAGAAATAATTTAGAAATATATAATAATTTCAAAGACAATGTTTCATTTCATTTCATCTCTCTGGACAATACTTGCCAAAAATCAAAAACATAATTTTGTGAAAAAGATACATAGGAACTAACTTATTGTATTCTTCAAAAGATAAAATGGCTTGAATATGGGGATCACTCATCAACTGAGTTTATTGCTTAAGAGGAGCTTTCTTCTCTCTGTCCGCAATTCTAGCAGGGGCATTTGAGTGTGACTTGAACCGTCATCTTCCTCCTTCATCTCTCTCCTACAGATTTCAAAATCAACAGTATAAGTCTAGATAGTTTCATCATCATGGTACAGAGATTATATATATATATATATATATATATATATATTTTTTTTTTTTAATAGAATGTTAAATTTTATTGAAAAAGAAAAGACCTTATTTACACCAAGTGTCCTTTTTTATCTCCATCTACTATCTCAACTTTCTAGAACAGATTAAAAACACTCTATAATTTTCTATCTTGTTTCAAACCAGAATTTCATTCCTTCTCCAATCTTTCTGTCTCCCTTCCTTTGTATAATCGTTAGCCTATTTCTCATATTTTTCTCGATCAGTTTAATCATCAGAGCAGCTGGTACCTCATCTTCTCCATGCTTGAAAAATATATTTGATGATAAATAACTTCACCTTCCTTATAGTAGAATCTCCCATTATTCTCCTTATCCATTCCAGCTAACCGTATACCTTTCGAGCAACACCCCTTTCATTAATTTCTCCCAAACTTGAGCAGAGTAACTACAATCGAAGAAGAGGTACAGAGAATATATTTGTATAAACTTGAGCCATTAGTTTATGTCGATGGAAATATTTCCGTTATGTACCTTTTTCTTGACAACCTGAACAACATCTTCGTCTTCAAGATGTTGAGATAGACCACAATTTTGAGGATTGTGCCTTGCGCTTGTGCCCCCACACAAGGGCATACTTCATATCCTTCACCAGAGTCATGTGGACGTGGTTACAAAAGTCTTCAACCATGCACCCACCTCGATCCTGATAAATCAGAAAGTAATCAAAGATATAAATCACTGATATGGACAAGTTTGAAAGGTATATTGCAATGAGGGGACAAATAAATACACTTGCAGATGAGAGGACAAAAGGCTCATCGTAATCTGGTTGCTGGTCTAGAGGCTTCGAGTAAACTCTCACAAGGCCCATTTCGTCCCACATCCTTGCAAGTAGCCTGTCTAAGTTTAGCTGTTTCAAGCAACGGTCATTCACTGTTAGACCAGTGAGGACAAAGAACGCACAAGGAAAAACTTAAATAGGACCGAATTATAATAGACTGGTCCTTTCGATATGATTTAACTTGCCTTTAGTTGCAGCTAATAACAATGGAATTTAGCTGCCGTGCTAGTCTATCCAAATCATCAACTCCAACAACATCTATTTTGTTGTAGACATAAATACACTTAATATATTTGCGGTTGCTTTCAACGACATCGATACAGTTATCCACTGTGGCATTCTCACGAAACAGCACCTGCAATACTCATCACTAAATTCATTTAGACGTCTGTAAGAAAACTACCATTATAACGCTTTAAAAAGCCGACAAATGCCAGAAATATTTCAGAATTTTACTTGTGAGTTGTGACACTTGAACTAGACATGAAAAGGCGCGAGAAGCTTGTCTGAAACTACTGATACATGATTGAAGTTGGAACCTCGTACCTCAACATTGTGGATTTTATATTCATGCAGGATTTGATAACATAGCTTCTCATCAATGTGAGTCAAGGGTGCCGTAGTGTTGAAAGAGATTCCACCAGTTTTCTTCTTTTTAAAGTAATATCTATTGTACGGAAAAAGAAAACAAAGGAAAAATGCAAAATCAATCTTCTTATCTATGTGAGTCAAGGGTGCCTGGCATGTATATCCACAGAGGATCAAACCTTTATGTTGGGACATGGTTAAAATTCTTGATCTGTTGAACATTGTGTAGAAGTTAAATGAAATAGTTGGACCCTGATGTGGAAAACTGTCTCTATCTTCTTATCTACTTTTATAATACTTGATTTGCAGATGACTTCATTTTCATGTAGCTTCTTCATCCATATTAGAGCCCAGTGATATGTATTACTCCACCAAGGTCTGTACATCTTGAGCTCTGTTTCATTTTCCATTGTGGGTGGCTGTTATTGTTACTCAAGTTGATGTTCTCTGGGTTATAATTTACGCAGAGAAAAATTTGCCTACAATTCTTGGATTTTCAAGTGAGGATAAACACCAAGCAAAAAAAAAAACGTACGTGATTACGCTCCATGAACATAATATCCATGAATCTGTTGATTCCAAGATAACTTACAGAAGAAAAAAAACAAAGCGTCTGCTAGATATTATTTGCAGGTACCAACTGATCTCCACAAGAAACGACTTGCAATGGTAAGCTAAATTGTATCCATTACATTATTCCCTGTAACAGTCAAAATTATGGATCTCTCAAGTTTCATTTAATTTTGCGTGCTGTGGCTGCTAAGTTCTCATATAGATAGTTGTGTCTTTGTTACAAACGAAAGTCCATAGTTTTTTTTTTCATATAGATAGTTTTCCTGGCTTTGATGTGTTATTAGGTAAGGTCAATATATAAAAAGGTAAGTAACATTACATGGCCAACGGGTAAGCAATATTACATGGCCATCTATGGAGAGGCTGATAACATTATCAAATTGAAGTGGGAAAACAAATTCTAGTATAAATCATAAGCACAAAGTGAGAGAACAAGATGTAAATCATTCTAACCTTTTATGTTTCAGAAGCAACATATCACATTCAAGTGAGAAAATAGCTAAAAAAAACATTCGTGGGCATCAACAAAATTAACAAAGAAAACTATTAATGTTTAGAATCTCTTAGAGCACTTAAAGAGATTAGCTTTCTCAAAGCTCTCATCTCTTTGTTTCTTTGCACGAAAGACCTCGAGGTCCTTTTCTAACTTTTCGAAAGAAGTTTCCCACACGGCGTTAACCGGCTGATAGTAATCAGGGTGAGAATACATACAATTGAACAGCATCAACGCTGTTTGCTTGCACTTAGAGCTACGAGGTCCTTCACAATCCATCAGAGCGTTAAAAGCATCTTTGCAACAACCTCCTCTCATGAACTCCATATACCTAGCTTCTGCGGCCTCATCAGTTGATGATTCTCCCGCTCTCGGTGGGAACAAGCCATAGAGGTTCTTCATCAACAACTCTGCATTAGCTGTCATCGGATATGGCCAATCACTGAAATCATCCGGTTTCTCTTGCTCCGGTTTTTCCGGCGGAATTTGGATGGATGACGCGATCCCCATTCAGCGATTCAGGATGCCAACAGAAGAACGATATGGAGAGGTTGATGAGATTTTGTTTTTTCAGTGATCTATTTCACAAATTGCTTTTTATATATATATATATATATATAGATGCAGCTAAGAGAACATGGGCCTTTAGTGGGCTTGCGGTTTGAAGTTTTCTGGACTGTTGAGGATTTCTGGGCTTGCGGCTTGAGCAACTTTGATATGAGTCACTCTAATATTCCTTTAATATTTTAAGCAACTTTGATATGACTCTATATTCCTTTAATATTTTGAGACAACCTTGTTGCCTCTCTCTCAAGTAACACAATGGCAACAATATTTACATCTGGAGAAACCTGCACCAGAGACTAGACATCAATATATGTATCAAAGCCACTGCTTCATTCCTTTAAAGTAGAAACTTATAAGAGAACTTTGTTGTCAAAACCCTTTAGAGTTCACAGTGGTAGAGCTCGCGGCAAAATTGATATGAGAAACCTTTTACTTCGAATGCTATCTGAAAACATGACTCCCGTTTTTATATAACAAGTTTTACAAATGAAATAGTTATTACAAAATCTTTTTCCTTGGCCGATAAAATATTTATTACTGTGTCGGCCGGAAGCCCATACTTCTTCTTCTTGTGTCCAGGGCCGGTACTGGTTCCAGAACACAAAGCGACATATCAATATGAATGGTTCTTTGCTATACAATGGCTTCTAATTTATTCATTTATTTATTTAAATCTTAGCTCTTTTCTAGGCTGATCTACCTCAGTTTACTTTTCTCAACTATACATTAGTCAGTTTTATATCATGTATATTATCTGTTCCATTAAAATTTTCACAAATAAAAAACCAATCCCCAAAACTATTGATTTATCATCAACTGTGATGTCTTCATGTCTCTGCACTCTCTTACATTTGCATAGAGATGCTCATGCTCACGGTAAGGGCCACGTAGCTCATATCGCATGTATAATTTTAACTTATTCCTATCTTCATATGATTTGAAGAATGAAATCTTTTGACACGATTTTGTTTTTCTTCACAATTTCTTCTTTCATAAGCTCTGACATACACTTCTGATATTTTCAAGAAAATTTAGAGTGCATACTCCAAAATAACAATTCCACAAATCTGTTTTACAAATTGTAATCCTAATGTATAAAAATATGCGCCTATGCGATTATATTGGGTCTAGTTAATAAATAACGTGATTTCAGATTCTATTATCAAGATAAACCCTTTTCAGAAAAAAGGTTTGGGCTTTTAGTTCAGAGAACTTCAAGCTATAAGCCCACTAAAGGCCCAATATTCCAAAATAGTCGGCAAAACCGGAAGGGTTGTTCTCTCTACGCCTAGTTCTCTTAGCTGCATATCTATAAATATAGAACAATTTGTGAAATAGATCACTGAAAAAACAAAATCTCATCAACCTCTCCATATCGTTCTTCTGTTGGCATCCTGAATCGCTGAATGGGGATCGCGTCATCCATCCAAATTCCGCCGGCAAAACCGGAGCAAGAGAAACCGGAAGATTATAGTGATTGGCCATATCCGGTGAGAGCTCAGGGAGAATTATTGATGAAGAACATCCATGGATTGTTCCCATCGAGAGAGGGGGAATCATCAACTGATGAAGCCGTAGAAGCTAGATATTTCGAGTTCTTGAGAAGAGGTGGCTGCAAAGATGTGGCTAACGCTCTGGAACATTGTGAAGAACCTCGTAGCACTAAGTGTAAGCAAATCGCCGGGATGTTGTTCAATTGTATGTATTCTCACCATGATTACTATCAACCGGTTATAGCTCTATGGGAAACTTTCTACAAACAGTTAGCCGAAGACCTAGACGCCTTTCATGCGAAGAAACAAAGAGATGAGAGCTATGAGAAAGCTAATCTCTTTAAAGGTTTCAAGAGATTTTAAGTTTGTTTTAATAGTAGTTTCCTTTGTTGATGCCCATGAATACTATTTCCTCCTTACTTGAATGATTTACATCTTGTTCTTTCACTTTGTGCTTATGATTTATATTAGAACTAGTGTTAGGCCCATACTGCGTACGGGTA
This sequence comes from Raphanus sativus, assembly GCF_000801105.2. Lineage (NCBI taxonomy): Eukaryota > Viridiplantae > Streptophyta > Magnoliopsida > Brassicales > Brassicaceae > Raphanus > Raphanus sativus. The sequence goes on along the minus strand of NC_079518.1, from coordinate 3,055,545 downwards.
AAAATTTCTTTTAGTTTCATATCAAAATTAAGATGTATTAACACTATATTTATTAGTGTTTCAAAAAAAAAAAAGTGTGTCAAAAAAAAAAAAATAACACTATATTTATTATTGTGTTTTGTGCCTGATGATGCCTCTCTCAAGTAGGAAACAATATTTACGTCTGGAGAAACCTGCACCAGAGACTAGACATCAATATACGTATCAAAACCACTGCTTCAATCCTTTAAAGTAGAAACTTATAAGAGTGCTTTGTTGTCAAAACCTTTTAGAGTTCACAGTGGTAGAGCTCGCGGCAGAATTGATATGAGAGACCTTTTACTTCGAATGCTATCTGAAAACATGACTCCCGTTTTTATACAACAAGTTTTACAAATTAAATAGTCATTATAATATCTTTTTTTCCCCTGGACAAATTAACAATATACAACTGCCATTTTACGTTAGATATATAGAGAAGCTTACTCAAAACGGAAGTAACTTGAGCCAATCACAGTATTCATCATTGGAGCTTGAGCCGAGTCACAATATTAGGCAATGTCTCCATGTGACATGTTCCTCCTGTTCTCCGGTCTCCTCCCCTGTTTCATACAACGAAGCACAATGAAACTAAACTGAAAAATGAAGTGAAATATATACAAGTCTAGAATCCAGAGATCCACATACCTCCTATAGATCCCCAAGGTAATACAAATCCTTCTCATTATCAAACTACTATCATCCACCAAAAGTTTAATAACGAGACTACTGAAGTTGAAATCTTGCAGATATTCCCATTGACCGTGAACACTATCTTACTCGAACACATACTTAAACAACAATCAAACAGGGAGAGTAATCAATTACGTTGATCAAACTCTGACTCAAGACTCAAATCTTATGCAATCAATCAAAAACACCCAAACTGATAATATCACAAAGATTCTGAAGCAATAATGGAAATCAAAATCAATAAACTAAACAAGATTCTTTATCTAAGTAAAGAGTAAGTAATAAACATTCTGAGCACACTTGCATAAACATGACGTTATTGACGTGATGGGTTTCACAAATCAGACAAAGTCAAAGCGATCATAGCCACTACCTGAATGACATAATAAAATTACATTTTTTCTGAAAAATGGTTCATATTGATAACGTAATATCTATTATCTGCAATATTACGTTATTATCTTTATTAAATAGACCAATACAAACGCATAGCGCAGGTTTTATTAAGATTATTTGCTCTGATTTCTTATGTCTTCTACAATTTGTAAAACAGATTTGTGTTAGTATGTGGTTGAGATGTTTATCTGTAACATTTAACTCAAAATTTTCATGAAAACTTCAGACAAATGTATGTCGATCGCCAGAGATTATAAAAGAAGAAATATGTCAAATTTGCCTTTTTAAGATTATATGAAGATGGAGATATGTTAAACTTATTTATGCGATATGCGCAGATATGTGACTTACCTTGAGCGTGAGCATGAGTATGACTAGGCCTGGGCACGGATCGGATATCCGGGTTTTTGAAGGTATTTGTGATTTGCTTCGAATGTTACGGATATCTAATTTTCCGATTTGCTTTGATTCGGAAAAATACGGATATTCGGAAAAACGGATATCCGGAAAATAAATAGATATTTGCGGATATTTGCGGATACTTACGGATATCTCATTTGTTTTGATTAATACAAATAATCTTAAAAATTTGATACAAATATTTTTTGGAAAATATTGTTTTTTGCATGATATAAAGGATAAAAATTAAAAGATACAATGAATCTACATATTTTGTAAAATTTTAAACTTAATTAACAATTATAATAACACAAAACTGAAGAAAAAAATTATAATTGTCATAAATGTTTTTTTCTTTTTATGTAATATTTTTATATAAGTAATAATATGAATAGAATCTGTCAAATCATATGTTAGAATAATAATTTTATACAATTAAAATTTTAAATATAATCAAAATATACATGTATTTATATATTGACGGATCGGATCGGATATTCGCTTCCCAAAATTTTAGTATTTGTGATTTGCTTCGATATTAACGGATATTGAATTTTAGTATTTGCTTTGCTTCGAAAGCTTACGGATATTCGGAATTTTCGGATCGAATAGTAACGGATAACGAATCGAATCAAATTTCACGGATAAAATGCCCACCCCTAAGTATGACCCTTATATATAATATACATGATTTAAAGTGACTGGTGTATAGTTAAGAAAGATTTTTGAGATAGATATTTGTAAGATAAAAATCAGATCACATAGAGTAGTGAAGTCAAATTGGAGTGAAGTCACATGGAGTGAAGTCAAATTGTATGTATTATATATAATTTTAAAATATTATAGGCAAACAAAAGGAAGTTATTTTCAATAGTTGGAGGAGTTTATCTTTGTAATATTAGTTGTCCCCTTTCTTAAATAATGAAAGTTTAAGTACTTCGATGAGTTTCATGTATGTGTTTCCTAATTTAATGCATTTGATGTTAAAAGATAACGACAAATATATAAACCAGCTGACATATAGATAGTTGGTAGAGTTAGAAGTGTATTACAAAATTAAAAATCAAACGTTTAAGACAAACGATGTAATCAAATTATTAAGAGTAGTTGGTGCTTCAACGTTAACAGCATGTCCAATTTCCTTGATAATCTCTAGTCTTGAATTTTGCAGATGCCTGCGAAAAGATATATATATATATATATATATATATATATACACAAATATGATTAAATTACACAAACTAATTTCCCCACAAATTATATTAAAAAATGTTTGATTCATGCCTCTCAACGGCCATATGATTCGATAATGCGTTTACCTTTGCAGCCGATAACCATGCTCCAATGGAAATACCTTGTCCTTGTCTCCCCAAACGATTAACGTTTTCTAAAATTATAATATCAAATTAGTGATCAAGTTTTTTTTGTTTATTCATAAGATTCGAGTAAAGGATCTTGATCCATATCGTCTTCTATAAACAAAAGAAAATGAAGGCAAACAAACAAGAATAGTGTGTCCACTACACTTTACTCAGACAATTTGTATCTCATATTATTTTCTTTCTATAAAGTATCAGCTATCCATCATGCCTACTCATTAATATTTATCTTGATACTAAAGTTTTATCATTAGTGAGGTCTCTCTGAAAAGCAGTAAAAAATCAATTTACTAATCAAGGTTAGTTGATTGAGTGAAGAATTATTACCTGTGATATTACAGGCAACTCTGCTTCTTCTCTTTCCAACAAGTTCTTAGCTAGCTCAAGAAGCTCCTGCCTATTTTTCTCATACATTACCTGTAACATAAGCAACAAGTTAATCAAAGACATGTCCAGTTTCAAAAAAAAATATTTAAACAGAAAAGGAAAGACTTACAGCTATGAATTGGGAGAGGATAAAACCTGGTACCCAATCAACAAACGTTAAACCGGTGTTCGTTGAGATCTTAACCAACATCCTTAGATCCATCGGAGTTTTCGGAACAAGCATCTTGGAACAGTCACCACCGTGTTTCCTCATCTCTGCAGTCTTCTGCTGCTGAGTAAACCCCACTCCGCTGCTCACGATCACCAGCTTCTCCATCATCTCCGGCCACAACTCCGCCATTTTATACGCCACGAATCCACCGTAGCTGATCGAGTACACCGAGATCCTTCCCCCTCCTCCTCTTCCGTTGCAGCAGCCTAGTTTTCTCAACCCTCCGACGATGCTCCTCGCCTGAATCTCAACGCTCCGATCCGCATTCTTCGTGTGAGATTTCCCGAAGAAGACCAAATCGGGGATGAACAGGTTAAAGGACTTGGAGAGATCGGAGACTTGGTGAACGAACTGCCATTTGGAGTTTCCTCCGTATCCGTGTAGCATGACGAGATTCGGACGCGAGATTCTCCGGTGGCCGGAGATCCAGAAATGGACGGTGGTTTCTCCGTCGTCTAGATCGACCGTTACGGGTCGGAGATCGCAGAAAACCATGAAATACAGAGATAGAAACGAATCGGCGATCTTGATTAGTATCGGGAAATTGAGGAGACACGAGATTAGGCTTTGAAAGAGAGTGAGGGCGATTGAGAGGTAACGACGAAAGAGATGGACGTGTTTCATGGACGCCATCTTTTTAGTTCAGAGGAAGTGGTGTGGGTCTGGTGCGGTGTGGGAGAGTGGTTTTAAATTTGAAATGTTTCTTCACCGGTTCGGTTATTTCCGGTTTAGGTTTGTATATAATAGACTTTGCCTCTGCTTCAAACGTGGCTAAGGTGCATGTTAAGTGTTTCGACATCTAAATTTAGGATCCATGTGCTCAGTTTTTTGTTCTATTGATGAATTAGAAAATTTATTAATAAATCAAACATAAATTTTAAAGAAAAATACGAAAATAGAAGAAAATCTACTTTGAGCTTATTATTACATGAGCTTTGAAAAAGGATGCATGTCTTCTGTTTCTAGGGAAAATGGCTTATTTCCCTACGAACTAGTTGTTTCCGCCTTTTTCACACACAAACTTTTAAGTCATACCAAAAACCACACGAACAACAGAAATATTGCTTATTTTCTTATGAACTAGTTATTTCTAGGTTTTTCACACACAAATCTTTAAACTTTGCCAAAAACCACATGAACTAAGCTATTTTTTTAATTACATACACAAACTATCAATTTTAAGCTAATTCCCCTAAAATCGTAAATTGTGTTATTCAAACATTAACTTAGTTTATGACAGATGTATAGCCGGTTTAATTTGGGTTGATAAAAAAGGATAATACATCATTTTTTCTTTTTTTTTTCTTTTTGTCAACTGCTCTTCTTCTTAAAAAATTGTCTTACTTTTCATCATCAATTGAGAATAAAATTTATTATCTTGTAGAAGATTAAACGTTTTACATGATGCATAAAGAAAAAAGAGCAGTAACACAGCGGATTGGTAAACTAGTAGTTGCTGCTCTTCTTTCTTTATGCATCATGTAAAACATTTAATTTTCTACAAAATAATAAATTTTATTTCCAATTGAGAATAAATCTTCTACAAGTTAATGTTTAAATAACACAATTTACGATTTTATAGGAATTAGTTTAAAATTGATAGTTTGTGTATGTAATTAAAAAAATAGCATAGTTCATGTGGTTTTTGGCAAAGTTTAAAGATTTGTGTGTGAAAAAGTTGGAAATAATTAATTCATAAAAGAATAAGCAATATTTCCGTTGTTCGTGTGGTTTTTGGCATGGCTTAAAAATTCGTGCGTGAAAAAAAAATGAACAACTAGTTCGTAGGGGAATAAGTCATTTTCCCTATGTTTCTATATATATTGATTACTCGCGTGAGAGCTACTTGGTCCGCACATGGACTTATTATACAATTGTACTTTATATGTCGTTTTTGTCTTCTTCTCTACGTCTACCAACTAGCTCAACTTGATTAGGTCGTTGGCTTACTAATTTTTCTTTTTGGCATCAAATAAAAATACTAATTAAGTTGATAATTCTGCATCGTTGAATCAGAATCAACCAAACACAACATTGTTTTGTACATTCAATTTTTCTAGCCAACTTAAGTTCCTAAAGTTCAAAATAAAACTTAAGGTTCCTATGTATCGATCCACCAATGAAATAGTGTGCGACCCAAGTTAGGTCAGAACCCAAGAAGTAATGCGAAACTTCAGGTCCAGCTTAAGGTTGAAACAGAGCCACTTTTAAGTTATCTATGAAATGAGCCCAAATCATGATCCATCATCGCAACGTAAAGCATATAGTATTTTAATTTTTCAGTTTCATACGTTTCCTGGTCTTCTTTGGCTATAATTAACCTGACATGCATAAATCCATTGTCTTAATACATTTCAAAATATTACGAATATGAATTTGAATCTAGCTTCGAAAACATATATCTGCAATTTCAAATGTACCAATATTATATAATTTTATTTCTTTTTCAAAAAATCATATATAACAGATTTCTACATTTTCCCCAATATTTAATCTCATTCTATATAGATACACTATTAGGTACACCTCTGCACGTAACACCAGGCTCAGAACTCGGAACCAACAACTCATAAGGCAAAACTCCAGCTCCACACCTGTTTCTACGGTCAGGATCTTGGTTTCTTTTCTCAATCTCCTTTTCTATCCTCCCGATCTCCGCCGCAAATCCATAAAACGCATCAACAATCTCTGCATCTCCGGTCCAAGTGGATGGTTGTTGTCTCTCCCCAATGTACTCCTCATCCGGCGAATGCGTTGACAAAGTATCAACCACCGCCATAAACTTCGACGTTTGCAACAAACTCGGCATCGACGAAAAATAAAATTTCTCCGGATCCGAGATGAAACTTGCGTACTCCGGATCCGACACGTCAGGGATTAACCGTCTCATCAGCGGAGGTCGGTTCGGGACGTAACCGCCGTATGGATACTGTCCGAAATTTAGAGCGGCGTGTTGAGCGGAGGCGAGCCAGACTAATGTGGTGAGGATTGAGACGAGGTCATCGACCGTGTTTAACTCTGGCCACCACTCGGCGTCGCGGAGGTCAGCGTGGCCGACGTTGATTGACTCCGAGTACCATGATTGGAGTTCTGTGTCTCTCTGGATTGAGTTCTGATTTGGGTAGTAACGTTCCACGTAAGTTCGGACCCATGTTTGGATTGCAGACCATATTAAAAGACCGTCGTTGGCGTATGGATAGTCTTCGACTAGGAGTTTAAGACCATGTGGTTGTGTTGGGTCAGGAACTGCCATTCCTCTGAAAAACAATACAAAACGATCGATATTAGATATCATAGAATGAAAACATATAAATTGTGTTATAAATATTCACAAATAGTATAGCTACGATACCTTCTAATGAGATCAGCAGGGAGGCCTTCCATGTCGAATCGCCAACTGCTTTTGTATGCCGCGGAGCTCATTTCCAAGCCGTATTGGCCAGCAGTGAAGCCTCCTTCGATCACACCGTCTGCACTGATCAACGATTGTCTAGCCAGTGCATTGATTTCCAACGTGTACCTCATGTGCGGATCCAATAGTTTGAATATCGGATGCATAGCGCTCAATTGCCTATGTGCAGCTATTATAAACGGTTCCAAGCATGCATGGGTTCGTAACCTTTACAACAACAAAAGATCGATAAAAACATGTCAATAACTCCATATTCACTACTTGTTACATAAATGCCTATAATAACTTTATTTTGAGTACTACTAACCAGTGGTTGACAAGTTGGTGAACTCCAGCATCGTTAGAGCTAACATGTGCTTTAGCGAGCTGCCACACCCAGTTAGAGGTTGCATCGACAGGAGGCGTAACCACACGTTTGGACCGGTGCTTGGAACCATGGGAAGGGAGGCTTAGCTCGATGGCTACGGGCTTAAGTGTTCCAAGACTAGTCAAGAAGAATATGGTTCGAGTAGCATATGCTTTGCGTCCGTCTAGAGAATTTATCCGGTCTAGGAACGGTAAGAATATGTCATGGTAATCCAACATAAACAATCTGTTCTCTTCCAACGCCTGATGAAAGAATTAAACAAAAATTAGTTGATCAAATTTCACATTTAGTAATTATTCGGGTGATTCGGATTTGTTTATAGTATAAACGTACTCGCTGAACGGATAAGCCGTCAAGATGTCCGATGATGTGGTCGGAAGTGAGAGCTGAGTGTTGTGGACCGTAGATTTTGGGGTCGAGATTACTGACCGGTGGGAAAGTCTTGACTCTCTCAATGTTGACTGGATTGATTCCAGCTATGGCTTGACGTGCGAACTCGTCATCTCGTAGCCATGCGTTTTTATCCTCTGCATTCGTTAAAAAAATTTAACTACTTAATAACACTGTTGTACTAAACATGTTATGATTTTGAATTAATCAAAGGCAAACGCGCTTTCTATTATTGACAAACTAATACTATAAATGGCATGAGCGTTATTAACGAGTTAAGAAAAGCACGTGAAACATGTTTTCGTTTATGTACTCTTTTATTTCTGCATTTCAACTAAAATGATTGTTTCTTACTTTTTGGTGGGACGATACTTTTATTATGGTCCCGACATTCAAAAACCAACAATGGCCACAGAAATATTAAAGTTCATTTTCTATTAAAAACAAAATTTGATGTTAAATACTCTTATGAATTAAGTGAGCTTACTGGATAATATTTTGGGAGTGTCGTATTTGAGGAGTCCTTTCGAAGATTCTTGGAGGGTATTAACGATGCCCTTAGGCAGAGGGAACTTGTTAAAAATCTCATCTTGAAACCCTAACTTGAGTAGCAAGCCTTCTTTATATAGATCATCAATCTCTCCAAAGTCGGAAAAGTCCTCAGCTAAAATACTAGCTTTAAGCGACGGGACAAGGTGGTGTAACACCGCTTTTAACCTCCCTGCGGCGAAAGTGTCCTGCTTAGTCTCTTCAAATTGCTCGTCTCGTGGCACGTACATAGGTAATGGCTTTTCCACTCGGCTCTCCGCTTCTTTATCTACCAACAATGCAGATAATACATCAGATACATTTTAGAAGAACCAGTCATGGACATGGCTAAATGAAACACTGGTTCTAGAACTTCAAAAACTTTGGAGTCAATATATATAAAAATAGGTCTCCAATTTGTATTAATTTTTTTAATTAGAATCGTTACTAACTTGCTTAATTATCGTCTCAAAATTTCAGGATCGGCATGATATCATAACACCCAAAACATATACTATTAGAGATATTGTTTTTAAGACTGTTGTTATGAATTGTACCAGTATCAGTTGGCTGGCGACCGGTGCGACACCGTCTAGGGTAAGGCCTCTCTTTGCCACCGAGCTTCGGACGAGCGAGTTCGGATGACTTGTCGGGATTTCCAAGATCGTTGTAGACATCAAAGTCATAGATTCTATCTGATAACTTCCTGACTCCAGTCCCATCTCCTCTTAGACTCGTCAACTCTTTCCCCCTTAGTTTTCTTAATCCTTCAGGTGTCTCACTCGGCAAAAACGGCTGCACACAAATTAACACAGCTTGATTTTTAATAATTTATAACCACAACATTATTTATATAGTTAAAAGCTGGCTAATAAGTATTACTATATGGACCCACCCGACATAAATATTGTAGAAGATTTTGAAACTGATTAGTATATGTAATTAATTCGTTGGAGATCGAAAATGACGTGACTTAAATGGTCTGGGACCATATTTAATTATGTATGAGTCAGATATATTTTAATAAATTACCTGATTTGTGAAGAAGATTCGTTTCTCAGGGTGATCGTTTTGGGACTGAACCCAAGAGTTGCATGGAAAGTGAACAGGGCCAAGTGCGAAACCTTCAATGGTTATGCACTCTAGAAAAAACTCTTTCTGGTGTTTATTCATGATGGTGATGGCTCCCGGCGTGCCAAAGGCTGCGTCCACCGTGAACTCCGCCGTGTAATGAACCCTCTCGGCCTTGGTTTTCGATTTCTTTGACCAATCCTTTAAAACCGCCGCGTTGCTCTTCTTAGGCAAATTCGTTTCTGTTTGAATCAAAGATTGGATATATGAGATAATACATTTTAATTACACGATGTTAAAAAGTTTCTATTTTTAGAAAGTTTTCCCGAGTGCTCTGTTTTGTAACCGAGTTATAAAAAAAACAAAGAAGAAAGTGACTTACTTGGATCAAGTTCGGTGCTAATAAGCTCCAAGACGATGTTCCGACCGATCTTGTCACCAAAAGCATCCAAGTGCTTAACAAGAGTCTCCTTAAAATCCTCCTTGTTCTTGTTCCTCACTGTAACCACAGCTCTCACCTTGAATTTGACCGCGGCTTTCTCCTCCTCCTCTCTCTTTCTGTCTCCGGTGGTTGTGCTAAAACGCAGCGTTTTCACTAAATCTTCGCTTATGGCGGAAACGACGCCAGATTTGGACGTTCTTGGTCTCCGATCAAAAGGCTTGACCGAGAATTGCGTTGTATGTGTCTTCTTCTTGAAATGCGACGCCGAGAAAATAAGTGATGGCCTTTCTGAAATCAGAGGATGACCCATTATCTCTTTACCTAACGCCATCACGATGATGTAATCAATTAGTATTAATTTGAATGAATTGTGAGCTGTTTAATTTGTGGTATGGTGTTGGCAAAGAAGAAAGAAGCTGTCGAGAGTTTATTGCTTGTTTGTACGTTCTGCTTACTAACAATCGGCAAGTGAAAGATATATATATATACAGAGAGAGAGAAAGAGAGCTAGAAGGAACTCTTGTGCCGTCCACTCGTTTTAGTTCATTGGTCTATTGTCTACGAAAGGTCGTTTTTATTTCTTTTTTTCTTTCAAAAAATGTGAACTCTCAACACATATTTCACTTGATCTAGATTTTTTTTTTTCTTTGTCAACAATATAGTTTTCATATTAAGTGATTAGTTGATTACTTTTATGGTTGCGATGTTTACATTTTTAATGGTATCATGATAAATGTCTCTCTTTTAAATGTTAGAAAACGTATTGTTATGACTTACGAGATGAAGATAATACAATATATTAGCGTGAAAAAGAACATTACGTTGTATTTACGTGGCGTATAGCAGCAGTATTATTTACAGGACTGATTGTCTGATTGGTAACCACGTAGTGTGAGTACACATTATTTATCGCAAAATAGTAAATATTTAGTTGTAACGAAAGTGGTATATTCAAGTTTTTGTACCACATTTTTCACTGTTAGCTTTTTTCTTCGTCTAGTTATTTTAATACTTTTACTACTCCCTGTTTAAAAATACTTGTATCTTTATGTTACCAGTTGGATTCATGACTACTTGTCCAATCCGAATCCACACTGTTATTTGAAATTTAAGAAAATGATCGGATAAGAGGGTTTTAAAAGGGGTATGATTAAAACTACAATATATAGCTGAAGATTAAAGTATATATTTCATGTGTTTTATTTTATTATTAATCTAAACATAAAATTTTAAGAAAGAATCTATAAGTTAAATATTTGAATATATTTTTTTTTTTAAATTGAATATTGTTATTTACGAATCAATTATTTTGTATTATCCGACATACATGTGAAAACACCTTTATGTGAATAATAATCACGTAAAATGTGCAAATTTCAAACGTAAAATGTGTAGTTCTGTTTTTTTTGTTATTGCTAATATGATTTTTTCATATAGTTAATTAGAAGATCCCCACATGAAAACACCTACTGAAATATAGAGCTACAGGCGGCTATTTTTACTGTTTAAAACATACTACATACAATACCTAACCAGTAACCACGATTGAAATTGCAATAGTAGGATTTGCAATAGTAGTTCTGTTAATCTCAAAATGAATCATTTCCGTAAATTAATTTATCAAGAAAAATATTACTCGTTATTCATCTTTTTATTAAGTTCTTTAACTTGTATTATGAACATAGGTGGCTATGTTAAAAAAACATTGGTGGCTAACTGGCTATGTTAAAAAAAAACATAGTTGGCTATGTTTACTAAACAAAAGAAAAACGTGCAGGTAAATTGAGTCAAACGAATGTTCAAAAATAATTTTTGAGTCAAACTGAGTTCCGAGTATGACACGACGCGTAGTTAGGAGGAGGCAAGGAAGCGAAGGAGAAGCTCCGATCAAAATGTCTAAATGACTATTTTACCCTCATATCTCCGGAAATGTATTCTATTTCAAAATAAGACTAAGATCGAATGATAAATGTCATGTGTAACTATTTTTTTCTTTAAAGTTTGATTGTCAGACCATTAGCATAATTATTATGCTCATTGTTATCCAATCAATATTTATCACAAAAACATTTACAAAATACTAATATTTTCCAAATGTTTTTTAGTCAATGCTCTCAAATGAAACTTAATTTGATAGAAAATTTATAATTAAAATATATAAATTTTTAAAAAATAATTATATATAACTAATTTATTTTATTTAATAATATAAATATGTTCATAATAAAAATATATTTTAAAAAATAAAAGTTATGATTAAATATTTTAAATTTTTTAAAAAGAAAACTATTTTACATTTAAAATATAATTTAGTTTATATAGTTACACATATCATTATTAAAAAACATAAAATAATTATATTTATATATATTATATATTATAAAATAAAAATATCTATACTATTTAGAAATAAATAAATTATATGGCATATATTAATTTTTATGATAATCTTATATATAAATCATTTACTGTTTACAAATTAATAAAAATGATAATTTATATCTAAGCTATATATAATTAATTTATTTTATTTAATAATATCAAAAAATATATTATATCCAAAAATAAATTTTACATTTTTAGTGATAGTATTTCACATTTAAAATTTAATATATATAATTAAATAAGATTCATTATTTTAACAACAAATATATTTATTAATATATATTACAATTTAATATATATATTTTAAAATAAATATATTATATACTAAATTTTATGGTAGTTTTAAAATTGTATATTGCTATTTCTCTATCAATCACTTTATTAAAAAAATCAATGAGAATCTACTACTTCTACAAAATACTTCTACTGCTTCTTGATCAGTTGTACCAATCGAGACCTTAAGAAACCATTTATTCCTTTTATTCTTTATAAATAATTATATTTAGCTTTATTTAAACATTAACCACTATATTAGAGCAATTATCAACAAGTAAAAAAATTAACCCTATATTAATATATGTTATATAACCTTAGTTTTTCTTTTAAATATACATTAACCACTACGTTAGGATAATTCTATGTTATATAACTGTATATAAATTACTTTTAACATATAAGAAAAAGTTATATAAAAATGTTAGATATTTACAGAAACATGTTAAATATTTACAGAAACAAAAAAGTTATGAATCAATATTATATCTGCGGATCAAAATTTAGAAAGTATAAATATAATTATAAAAAACGGGTATAAAAACATATGATTACAAAGAACCGATCATATATTAAATTTGACCTTTAAATTACTTAATTTATAAAATAGATTTTGATTAATATTATAATCAAGTAGATTAAAAATATAAAAATTAACATTTTTTATTTCTCTAAAATTTAGGCTTTAGATTTTTAGCTTTAGCTTTAGTTTATTTTGATATAAATAATTTTCAGAGCACTAAATAAAATCTCTAGAGAAAGTGATGTTTAAAGCTAATATATTTCTTTTTAAAATATTTTGGTTTTAGATTCAATTTTGAAAATAAAAGCATGATTACTTAAAAAAAAAAGTTGTAGAAATTAAAATGGCTGTCCACGGTTCCTACTGTCTCTACTAATCACCCCCTAAATGTTAGGGTTATCGTCCGGAGAAAGTTGACCATGGCCTTTTATTTTATTATTACTATAAAGTGTAACATAAGCCAGGAGAAGTAAATAAATAATTCGACAAATGACCTTTGAAGATCGGTTGGTAACAGTTTCGAGAAAGAATTAAAGGAAAAATGGGTCTGACAGTTTTTAATAGTTTTTCACACACAAAATTATTCTGAAAGAAAAATTTATCAACAAATACACGGGACATAAATGTACTAGATGCATAAAAGAAGTACTATATGCTCAAAATGAAACTTCTATTATTTTATAAAACACTGTTAATTGTTTTTTTTGTAAACTTAATAATCAAAATTTTGAATTCAATATATTGATTATTGAGGCAAACTCCCACTTCTAGCACACCAGTATAGAGTGATGGACAGTGGACTAATTGATTCAGTGTATCGGTTAGTTTTCTTTAGGTTGAAATTACTACATAACATAAAATATAATTTACTTTAGCAGGATAAAAACAAAACTTCTGTCTAAAACTATAAACCAATTATGAATTAAATATAACGTCTAAGTATGAGACATATTTCTATTTGGTTTCCCACCAACAATGAAGTATGCATCAACTGAACTAATAACCAATTTTAAGAAGAGTCAATTGGTTAATAATACAAAAGAACCTACATATTAGCAATCTAATACTTTGGTGTCTAAGAATCAAAGTAACATCTTATGAGATTTAGAGTATCTACCTAATTAGGTAGAAAGTTTAATGTATATGGTGCAAATTCTCTTTTTAAAAAATCGTTTCTAAGGCCAGTTTTTTTTTTTAAATCGTTTTAGAACTGTTTTTACTATTTAAAGAATGTACAACCAGGGGCAAAGCCAGGTACAGTACAAGACTATGGGGGCATGTGCAAGACTAATTTTTTCAGTTCTTGATCATTCTACAAGGTAAATTAAAAATAAATTATCAGAATTATATTCATTCATTCATTTTATAAGTTTTGTGAACCCACTAAAATCTACATCTAGATTCGCCACTGTGTACAACTCAGCTTAGATAGTGTTCATAATTTGTAAATCATGTAAACGTTGATCTTTTATGTAATTCTACGGTTGAGTGACTACTGGATCGGAGGACAAGAAGACGGTGATATCATAGAAAAAAAAACAGTTTTGACACCAAAAGAAATATATTTTCTTAACCAAGTTGTCTTGGTCTAGTAGTAAAGTGACTTCGGCTGGAGCTTCCGTACTGAATTCGATTTCGTTTAACTAACGTTAAATTGCAAGAATACGTGGATTGCCGTTTTTTTCAGAGGAACTAGTCTTTGAGCCTAAAAAACCTTTAGGATCATCTATGGTTAATAAAAAAATATATATATATTTTCCCATTCTCCATTCTTAATTTAACCGTTGAGAAAACGCTTCTTTATAAATATATAAAGTAAAAAAAATTCAGTAGTTTCAGATCCATCTTTGGAGAATTTTTTTTTTTTATAAACTCTATCGGCTGATCCGGTCGGTTTCAGGAGGAATGCATTTAGTGCTATAGAGTGGACTGGGTACTACACTGCTTAACCAGAGTTTAGAATACCTTCCGACTAATGTCAGGGGGTGAACCGATCATCTGTTATGATCCACCATATAAACCACTTGGACGAAAGCCCAAACCCAAAAGGACCAAGTGATGACAATTTAGTTCCAGCGAAAATCAAACCCAAAATTAGTGTGGATACACACCAAACCCCAAAAGATTGTCACTAGTTTATCACCATTTGGTTCTTTGGATAATTTTTTAGAGAACCAACTTATTAAAATCGAATCTTCATGTTCTTAATTCGTGAATCCCAAAACACTACATCTGTAAACCGTTAAAATTGCATTTTCTGTTAAACTCAGAATCACATTGTTTTATATCATATTGGCTGACAAAAAGTCTCATGGACACAACAACATAGAATAATTTTATAATTATCTATTACAAATCTCATATATATTTTGATTATATTAAAACAAATTATTAATGCGTGTCTGTGTGAATTATGCAATGGTTCGAACTTTGAACTTTGCGAACATTTTATATCTTCTTTAAATAATTTGTTTGACTTAATTGTAACACGTCAACATTTTTGTATTTTACTTCGTTTCAGATTTACCAACAACACGTCAAACTCACCACATTCGTCAAAGAAATTAAACAAGAATAACCAATAAAGTCAAATAAATATTCAACACAATTTTAAAATGTTTAATTAACTACAGTATTAAAGAGGTTTTAATTTGATTTCGCGAGACTCGTTTTGACATTATTGAGTTGGTCTAACTTTCAACGTGGAGGTACGTACGTATACAACGTGGAGCATGCTGCATGCATATATCCAATAATCATTTCTTGTCATATACCCATATAAATCTAAAATTTATGACGTAATAGTACCTCAACCTCTTGTTGTTAATTTGTTTAAAAAACAGAATAATAAACACTAGTTTACGTGAAAACAAGGGATTGAAACATCATTTATCATTTATTAAAGTACAAACACCTGTTTTCACGTTTTAGCAAAAAAAAAAACCTGTTTTCACGTAGAGTTACCATTTGAACTTATTTGTTTATGAAACATTTGCCTATAAGTCTTTTTTTACTTAACTTTTACTAAATTGTAGACCTCCAAAAATTTTCAGGGGTGGCGTTGAGAGTATGCTTTAAGTTTATACTTAATAAGATATAACAAAAGTTTTTTTTTTGAAAAAAGATATAACAAAAGTTTTTTCTTTTTTTGTAAAAAGGCATAGTAACAAAAGTTGGTTCTTGAATTATAGAATAACTTAGATAATTGATCTTTACTGTGTCAATTACATATAAACAATTTTGCTGTCGTTATTTTTTAATGTCGCCCTAACCCCGTTAAAATAGCAGCTTCGTTGTAGCAATTTTCAATAGCAAGTGTTATCATATTATTAAAACCCTAATTACTTTTGAAATACAAAAAGGTAGACGACGTTAGGAGAAATTGAGTGCAACATTCATAATGGGAACGATCAGAAAACGTATCTATTCAGGTCTATTTTGATGGGCAGAAAAGCTAATCGCGCAGCTTCTTGACGGATTATCTAGCCACCTCCTTTATAATCTTGCACCGTCCAACAAAATTACCGCTCAAGTAAATAAGATATTGATGTAAACTGAAATAATAATAATCCAGTAACTACAAGATTCACTATGAGCTGAGGATAATAATATTTTTCATAATGGTTTTAGTTTTAGTTGTCGATACACTCTAAATTGCTAAATATTCAATATTTTGGATACCTAAGAGATTGCTCCAAAAAAAAGCATACCTAAGAGATCAGACTGATTTATAACTGATATTTCATGGTAACTTTAAAGAAAATTTTGAAAATTTACCAACAGTTTATATATTATATAACAATTATAAATGAACATGTCAAAATGTCAACTTTATTGTCAGCGTGTATATAGTGACAATAATATAGGCGATGTGATGTAGAAACAAAATAAAAATCCACAAATTTTTTTAATCAAAAACAAATCCATAAAAATCAATTACTTGTGCCTAATTTCAGTTGAAAACATTTCATAGATAGTACTTCTATATTTACGTATGTATTCAATCTAACATCCCAGAATAACTAATAAATAAGCTCTGCATTCTCAAAAAAAAAGGCTCTGCGTTCTAACATCGAGCTGTATAACTGTTCATTTAAATATAATATATGATATGGTATACAAGAAAACTGATCTTTTTAGTTAATACGTATTTGCAGTGCACCGTCCAACCAACACATATATGTGTCTTGGGTATCAGGCAGAAATAAGAATTCGATCAAGAGATGTTTTTTTCAAGTGTCAACGAATCCAAGTAAATTATAGTTACATGTCAATATCATTTTAGTGGTTTATTTTTTAAAAGCCTAAATTGTGAGGTCCGATTTTGGTGGACCTTTGGAATTTGAATGCTACACGAATGAGACGTCTGTGTAAATTTCGGCCCATGAATGCATCCAATCTAGGGGTCATGTGCGTCTTCCACCGTCCAAGTTTTATTTAACATTTTTACCTTTTCATAATTAGTTAATTTTTAACACTTGCGCTTAACCACTCTGAACTAAATTCTAGCTGAGTCTGGTTTCTCTCAAACTTATGGTACACCACTCGGTTGCTTTCGTTCTTCCCTAATGATCGCTCTTTGGCTCGTTGCCTCGGTGTTAAACTCATCTTTCACCTTAGCCACTTCTCCTATGGCTTCTCTCCTCTCTGAAGTCCATCAAATGATGAGCAATCGCATCTTTCATTTTAAACAACAGGTGTAAGCTCTCCTTGTCTTCTTGAGGTGTACTTTCATTGTGTGAGTGGTGCTTTGTAATTTCAGGTTTATTCTATTATTTTTAATAAACTGTTGTTGAATATAAATAATTATATAAAGTTACATATTTTGCTGTAGCACCATAGCTTAATAGTTTAAAAGTTCTTAAAAGTTCATACATTTTTATTAACTTTTTTTTTTTTGAAAAAGTGCAAAAATATGCATAAGACACTATAGCCTTGTTATCTAAAAGGATATGTTGGTGGGCTTAATTTTAAATAGGCTAAAACCGGCCCAAATCGAGAAAACAGACTGATTGTAATAAGGAGATTCAACCGTGATTTGAGTAAATTAAAAAGCGCGTTTTAGAGTTCAACGCGCCTTGACAGCCACCGCGCGTTTCTGAACTCCGATCAAGTTCGATGTCAGGATTCGCACCTCACATAGTGTTCCTCCTCGTTCTTGTCTCTGTCTCCTTGTCGCCGTCCGTCAGGTGAGCTAGAAAAGCTAGGCGGCAATTTCCGTTTGAACTCTATTTGATTGGATTGGATCTGGGAGTTGGGTTTTAGATCCAATTGAAAAAACTATGTAAATTAGGGTTTTGTTTACTTGATTGGACTTTTGATGAGCTAAAACTGTTTAGGTGTTTAGGTAAAGAGAGAACACTGGGTATGATAAAGCCAGATGGAGTCTCTGGTAACTACACCGAGGAGATCAAAATGATCATCGTCGATTCCGGTTTCAGTATTGTCAATGAGAGGCTTACTCAGCTTGACAAGGAGACAGCTTCCGCGTTTTACGAAGAGCACTCGTCGAGGAGCTTTTTTCCTGATCTTGTTTCTTACATGACAAGGTGAAGCATGTTTTGGTGTGCATCTTTGCTTTTTGTCTGCTTTTTGCTAAATCCGTGTGAACTACTGTTTTGAAACAAGTGGTCCGGTGTTGGCGATGGTGTTGGAGAAGAGAGACGCGGTTTCTGATTGGCGTGGTTTAATCGGGCCTACGGATGCTCAAAAGGCTAAGATATCTCATCCTCACAGGTTTGTTTTTTTTTTTCTCTTTCTATTTCGTAAGCTGTATCATTTGAAGATTGTTCGTTGACTTGTTATGACTCATTAGGTTTGCTCTTCTATCATGTATACTGTATAGCTCTTTGTCTTGTTCTTACAGCATCAGAGCATTATGTGGTAAGGACTCGCAAAGAAACTGTGTGCACGGCTCCGATTCAACATCATCAGCTGAGAGAGAGATAAAGTTTTTCTTCGAGGATGTTGTTTCAGGTTTAGTACTGTCTTATTACACTTTCTTTGGTTCTGTGTTATTTGTTTAGAATCACTGACCAAACCAAATCAATTCTGATGTTTGCAGATGACATCGCTTCCCACCAACATGATGAACTTTAGAAAACACAAAAACGTGTTCTCTTTGTAATCTTGTAACTGTTGTTTAATCTATATAGTCTCACATATACTGTTTCATAACAAATGTTCATTAATTTCGAGTGAACTTTATGAATTTTGGGAACAGTTGTATTATTACCACCCAGATTACATAGAATTAGACATCCGATGCTTTTGTTTTCCGTGGCTATTTGTTCTGGATAACTCAGGCCTAGCCCAGGTATTAGGATGAGATGTGCAAAGGCCTATTATTTTTTATATTTGATTAATTTGTAGAAGAGAAGAAGAGAACAAAAAGCGTAGAAAGGGAAAAAAAATAAGAGAAGAAGAAAACATTCCTCAAATAGAATGCCTCGTTCCGTCGCGGGCGAGACGCGTGGTGTTTTAGGGCGGCAGATGCAAGACACGTGGTTCGGTTGTGTCGGTACTGGTTTGGCTCGTGTAAAGTCCGGTTTATTAGGGTTGGAGTAAATTGGTGTTGGTTTGACTTGGTTTGTTTTTGAATTACATGTTGTTTGGACCGGGTATTTGAGTCGGAATCATGTATTTGGGCTTGGCCCGTTTTATATATAAATCTCAATTTGTGACAAAAAAAAAAGAATGCCTCGTCCCTAACAGTTCCTCACGTCCTTTCTTCCATCGTTCTTCGGTCCTCGTGCATTTGTCATCTCGGTATGTTTCTCTCTTTGCCTCCCTATCTTATAACCTTTGTAATGTAATTGACGAATTGAATGGAGAATAGGGTATAGGCCAACACTACTGGTTCGTTTTTCTTGGGAAATTTTAGTTTTTAGATGTCTAACACTTGAGAAATTTGTACTAACAAATGTAATACATTTTGGAATACAATAATATATGCAAAAAGGTAAAAAGTTGTTTTGGCCGCTATATCACTAAAATGTGGGCACATTCTTTTTATCAAATTATCCAGAATTAATTTAACATTTGTTTAAAATTAATGATATACTTACAGTTTAGAAAATCATTTCTGATATCTTGCAAGTAATTATAAATCACGATGAAATATTATATTTTTAATATAATTTCCGGTATAGTGCACTGGCTGTTAAATAAAGATGGTGCTTGCGGTTCAAGAGACTGCATGGGCCAGGAGTGGTGGCCGCCGGTTTACGTTCCAATGACTTTATTCAACAACATGATATCTGTATAATTTGATACTCTAATATCTTGTTGGTACTTAACCGATAACTTTATTCTGTCTATTTAACGTCTAGTCGCATGCTGACGAATCGCGTGACGACTGGGCATCCATTAACAACAACATGATGAATTTCAAATATATAAATCTCTATTTCCAAGTTTCTCTAAAGTAAAAGGAATTAGAATCTAGATGTCTAACACGTGTACAGGTTGAAAATCATAAAAGACATCTTAAGAACTCCCTAGATTTTGTGTTAATCACATTTCACAAGAGTTTGGGCAACGTATTAACTGGTTGAACCACATATTAATCACTTCTAGAGTGGTCCCTAATCCTAATTATTGTCCCAATGTCCCCACTCATTCTTAACTTAGTACATTATTAAGGGTGTGTGTGCGCGTGTCAGTGTGATGCCACTATAAACATTCGGTTTAACGTCCAACTTTTTATTCAGTGATTCTCGGGTTTGCTAAAGTAAGTATAAATAGAAGTATACTTAGTAATTAAATAAAAAAATTCTAGAACGTAGAAGACAAAGTTTCATGGAGACCCAAGGAAATGTTTCCCAATCCATAAAACCAGTGATGTTAGTTCATTTGGTAACATGCAATTCTATCACCTTTTTTTTTTAAATAAAAGCAATTCTATTACTTTGACAATCATTTTTATTTGATTTATTTACATACCCTGTAAGCAAGTAGAAAGCCTATTTTGACTGGTCCATATAGGTGGGAGTATTATTTTAAAAGAATATTTTCATGTCGTTGGTGCAAGAGTTAAGAAATATAGGACACTTGCCCTTATATATAGAAAATAAAAGAGTTAAAGGGAACATTGCAGAGCTCTTTACATGGATTTTCGTTATTTTTTCTTTCTTTCTGACTCTTTCTATTAGATCTTTATGCACTTTTTGAAAACAACTTTAGCACTTTACAGATTTTTAATAGTTTTCCCATAATATCTAACACTATTGCGGATATATAATTGATCAATAATACATTGTGTAGTAGACATGTCTAAACTTGGACTTAACCGGCTTGTCTTTATTATATATTGTTTGACGTTTGTTTTGTAAGCTATGAGTTACGAGACTGAACTGACACCAATTTATTTGTCTAGGTTAAATGCAGCTTACTATAAGTATATATATATACATACTTTCCGTAACCAGCACTCGTCCTAAAGGATACGAGCATGTAAATGAACTATGACTGACTTAAATATTCATATGATTTGAATAGCAACATGTAGTCATGTATAATGGTCTCCATTACCATCAAGGAAGTAATTTCGTTACGTTTCAAAGTGTGCAAATACTTTGTAATTCGTATGGGCTCATAATTTAGTCACTTCGCCTTGAGTTTTGGTCGGGACCCTTTCTCCGTTGGTGGATTTGAGGAAAATCTTTGCCAACCTGCTCACGTCCAAATATGTGAATGTGATGGCTAGATGCATTACGTAAATAAGCTATAATTACATGTCTATAAATAATATTCTATATCCGTTTCTAATTGTAAGTAATTTTATCTAAAAACACAAATATTTAGAAAGTTGTTATTTAAATAAATATTATTTAATCAATTATAAAAAATTTAACATTATTTCATTGGTCACACAGTATCTAATAAATGAAAAAGTGTATTAAAATATGTAAACTACGTATATTGTGAAACAATTTTTTTTTGCTAAAACTATCTACATTTGAAAACAAAAAGAATATCGACTAAACATACAATTACATAAATAAAATATAAAACTTTGAGACACGAGAACACAGGCTTAATTTTTTGCCTCACCTATAAAATGAGTTAATTATTAATTTTGTAATACTACTTTCGATAACTATGATTAATTCTCTTTTATATGGTAATAAAATCTAGAACTTTGGGACCAGATAACATAAGTTAATTTCCTTGTCTCATCTATAAACTAAGTTAATTAATCCATCCGTAAACTAAGTTAATTACTCTATCAATTTCATAAAAAAATTCACTTAAACATATTCCACGTAGATTAAAAAAATAATAAAATATACTAATATATTCTTATTTATTATATAATTATTAAAACAAAATGATTTAACTAAATTTTTATCAGTTATTTAAAAGTAAAAATAAAGATTTGATTTTAGAAAAGAATAACAAAAAAAAAGTTTGAAGCAAAAAATAAAAAATGACATTATTTATGAAACAGAGCTAATATTAATTTTGAAACACTTCTTTCGATAAGTAAGGTTAATTATCCTTTATATCTACTCTTTTGCATATGCCCATATGAATAGTGGTCGGATTAGCAACGTGCCCAATTATGTAAACTAGACACAAGTTTATAAGTAATTTATTATTTAACAAAACTTGAGGAGAACCCATTCCGTGTCACCGTACTAACCATTCAATGTAATGCATGTCTAGGGATTCAATTATTTCTCGTTCTTAGAACTTTGACTGGTAAAACATATCGAAAACTAGTCTAACTTCTATATATCGTCAAGGTTGCTCCACGCCCACAGTGTATGATGAGCCGAGATCAAAGCCGTGACGTTCTCTCCAATACACGGGCTTAAACTTAATTAAGCTTTTTCTAAAAAAACGAATTAATGTTAATCTGTGGGCCGTAGTAAAATGTAGAAGAATGTTGGTGGACTCGTTGGTTACGTGGGGATATGTGCTTTAGTATGAGTGAGCTTGTGAGTTGTATAAAGTAGCAACAGTGAGATGATATCTGAACACAAGATTACAAAGAACAGTTTAAAAGTTTTATTTTTTAAAAACTTGAAACCCTCTCGTTTAAATAGTCAAACTTGGAACTTGAACAACATCAAATTCATCAATCTTAGTCCAACTTGTCTAAGACTCTCTCCCAATTTATCTCTATAATAACCAATAGCAATTCACAAGTAACTTAATACATATATACATTCAATCTCTTTTGTCACAGAAGATCATTAAAAAACATGAAGGTCAGTTTTGTGGTCCTTTGAATTTAGTATATGATATACATAATACATGATACCATGTTTTCATTGATTTGTTTTATTTTTTCATTTGGTTTCTAAATTTTTTTTCCTTGATGTATTCAGTTCTTAGGATGGATGCTGAACAAGCAAAATGCAAAACATGGGGATTATAACAGAACAAGCACTTCCTCCGCTTCTTCTCGTAAGAACTTACTTTCATAAATCTTAACTTCAAGATTCTGTTGTCTGCTAGGGATATGTGCAGCCAATCCACCAGGATTCTTGTCTCTTTAATATTTGTTGTCCTAATTAAATCTTGATTTCGGACCTTATTTAACAAAGATTCTTGTCTTTTCTTCTTCTTATTTGATTGGTGGTCATCTGATTTTTGTTTCTTGAATATTGTTTTTAGATCATGTGAAGCAAGAGGCAAGAGAGGAGTTTAGCGACTGGCCTCACGCGCTGCTTGCTATTGGAACGTTTGGTTCAACAAGCAACGGTGTGAGCCAAAACGAAAGCAATAATGTTGATGAAGAGATAGAACCAGAGAAGAAATCTATCTCGCATTCCGAGCAAGAAGAAGAGACTTCTTCCTCTGATGACATTGAAGATTTTACTCCGGAGGAGGCCAAGAAGTTGCAAAAGGAGTTGATGAAAATTTTATCAAGAACTAAGAAAAGGAAGTCTGATGTGAATAGAGAGCTCATGAAAAATCTTCCTTTGGATAGGTTCTTGAACTGCCCATCGAGTTTAGATGTGGAGAGGCGAATCAGCAATGCACTCTGCGCTGTTGTGGATTCATCTGAAGAGAGTGAAGATATGGAGCGAACAATTAATGTTATTCTTGGTAGATGCAAAGAGATTTCTATCGAAAGCAAGAAGAGGACAGACATAAGCAAGACGTCTGTCTCATATCTTTTCAAGAAGATCTTTGTATGTGCAGATGGGTTTTCTACATCCCCGAGCCCTAGCTTGAGAGACACGCTTCAAGAATCAAGAATGGAGAAGGTAAAAAAGAGTATATATAATTTTATTCAAATATATAATATTTTGGTTGTCTCTAATCAAATATCAATTTACAGTTGTTGAAGATGATGCTACATAAAAAGATTAATGCTCAGTCCTCGTCGAAACCAACAACATCATCAACAACAGAGAGATGCTTGCAAGGCAAGAAAAAACTCTCTTTGAAGAGTGAAGAAGAAGAAGAAACCAACGAAAGAAGAAGTAGTAGCGATGGACATAAATGGGTCAAAACAGATTCGGACTGTGAGTTTTCATCAGATCCTCATTAAATTTAGTAATATCATAAACAAATAAGAGCTGATTCTATCTTGTTTTGATTACAGTCATAGTTCTTGAGATCTGATGCAACCTTCGTCCTTCAAACCCTTGCAAGAATGTATTCAGCGTACAGGTAATTAAGACTTAACAAGACAATCTCTTAACGTTCTATGTTTCTCTTATCTAAAGCTTATGTGAGATGTTTTATTTGATCATTTATGCAGATTCAAACTCAGAGAATAATGAAACAAGTCTTGTTTTAGATGATTTTTTTAATGCATCTGCACGTGTATGTATGAATACCTTCTTGTTTTTTTGCATGATTTGATATGTGGGCATTTGGGCCCATAGAAGCAAACATGTTCTTGAAACATATATACATGTGTGTATGTAAGTGATCATTTGTGTAATGTTAAGGTGGACAACCTTAAGTTTTAAAGATGAACTAGATTTTGACCCGCGCTTCTGAAGCGCGGGATATTTTACGATGAAAAATTTTATTAAAAATTTAACAAACATTTTGGTAATTTTTAAAGAGTGTGTATTTAAAATATTTTTGTATTTAAATCAGTATTTTTAAATTCAACCCGATTGTGATTGTACTGGTTAATTCGGAGATCTGACAATTCAATTTATGTTTTTAAAATATTCAATTAAAAAATCACTAAAACCCGAGACTAACCGATTGAACTGATGGATGACCGATATGTAATCTAATTGGATTTAAATTGTAATAGTTTCATAATTTGTAATCTTATAATCGAAATTTTAAAGTTCACTATTTTGCAATTTATGAAATTATGACGTTTCTACAAAATTTTAAAGAGAAAATGATAGATATAAAATAACTAAGATTAATTATTGTATTATTTGGAAACATTGATAGTAGTATAAAAAATATATTGTTTGGAAACATTGATAGTAGTATAAAGAAATAAGTATATTATTTGGAAACATTGATAGTATTATAAAGAAATAAGTATATTGTTTGGAAACATGGATAGTAGTATAAAGAAAGGAACATTAGTGATTTAATGTATGTTTAACTATAAAGTATAAAGATGTATTTAATTTAAAAACTTACAAAATAAATGTTAGGTCCAACAGAATATTTCTGTTTTAATAAGATAGATATTTCTTCTTCAACATTACGTTCTTTTGTGCGTTTAGTTAAGTTATTTGTAGTACTTCTTCTAGTTTCTTCTCGGTGTACTATATATATATATATATATATATATATGTTAGAGGTCCCAATCAATTACCAAAAAATATGAAGATTTTCTCAGGATGAGGAGAAAACCATAAGTCCATAACCTCTTGATAACTTCCCCGTTCTCCTCGATTAGTAGTAGTAAGTGCTTTCAAAATAAAACAATGAATTCATAAACTAAACTATCTCTTTAGCACTAAAACATTGGTGTATAATTTTTTTGACTTGCTTTCTCAGAAGTTCTTTTTTTTTGTCACTTTAATAATTCCATAATAAAAATAAAAAGGCGGGGGGGGGGGGGGGGGGGGGGGGGTAAGGCCCAAATAACCCGATCGTTAGCCCACTAAGGGTTGCAAAACAGAGAGACGAAGGGCCGATTTGGCCAGAGAATCCGACAAAGTGTTTTCGGTTCTTGCAAAGTGAGAGAAAGAGATAGAGGTGAATCCAGATGAGATTGAGCGGATGTCAGTGATGATTCCGATCAACTCTTTCCTCTGGTTCGATCCATTAATTGCTCCGATGAGCGTTGAACAGTCTGAGAAGACTTTGATGTGGGAGAAGCCCTGGTCTCTTGCCGATCCGAGAGCTGTTACTACCGCTAATGCTTCCGCAACGAAAGGGGAAGAGATGTAAGCTTGTGATATCGATCCTTCGATTGGAGCCGAGATAGAGGGGCCTGTGAAGTTCCACGCCAAGCCCGTTCTGTTGCGCTCTTTACTCCAAGCTGCATCTGTCTTGTATGTGATCGCTCCAACCTGCATATTCTGTGATGCTCTGATCCTATCTTGGTTTCCAATCCTTCTTGGTAAGGCTGTAGCTGTTACTTCTTTTCCTTGCGCTTTGTTCCACTCCAAAGCTAAGCGTATTGCTCTTGTTGCAGTTTCCTCGGCGATGAGGAGTTTATTCTCGATAACCAAAGTGTTCCTCGTGAGCCATAAAGATCAAAGGATCCAAGGGAGAATATGTAACAGCTAGTTATGGCTATTTCGGCCCAAAGTTTGGAATCACACTTCCGAAGAATCTCAAACATACGGAACTGAAAGTTTCAGCCCAAGCCATTTTATATACATTGCTAACAAAAACGTAAAGAAATTCTGAGAGCCACAACTTCCTAGGAATCTCGGAAGAAAGAAATTCAAAAATACAATCGAAAGATCAATCAAGCTCCACATCATGAAGGTCCCAGCGACCATACTTTTATTCTCTCTTTTTAGAAAAATATCATTTTACCTGAACACGTTTTTTCTAACGAGTCGTAATCATGAAGCAACGTATTGATTATTGCATCCGTGAAAGGGGCAGTTAGGTCAATTAATCCCTTTAGCCATTAGTTTTGTTTTTCTTGACTAATCGTATTAGGTGGGATCAAAAGATTTGCCTTCTCTCGTGGGGAAAAATGCAAATCACACATTACTGTCGCGAGTGCTTCGTATGATATTGCGCGACTTGTCCTAATCATAACAGATGACTCTATTTAACTCACGTGTTTTTTTAATCTTCTGTCGGGTCTCAGACAAGTGCCATACTTTTGAATTTTTTTCACACGGAACTCCGGAAATTACGAGACAGAGCCCCCACACGGCCCACGTACTATTCTATTCGAGTTTCCATTAAAGTTTAACTTTTTTTGTACGACCGTTAAAGTTTACTAACAAGTTCTTGTAACGCATGAAAAGTCCCATGAATATGAGTTCTAACTACGATAATGCCACAACGATAGCTTAGGCTGAGCTCTTGTGGAATGGCAGTTTCGTAGTTATAAACATCTTTGGGGTTTCTTTATGAATATGTAGCAGATTGGCTAACGGCGTTTGATAACGTGGTCGTCGGTGTGTAACTCTTTACGCTCAAGGAAAACGTGCGGGAAATTCTAATTGAAAAAAAAACATTTGTTTAGTCTAAAATCTGACCGTCCAATATCCATAAACAGATATTCTGTACCAAACTAAACAAAAACATGTGAGCATATTTAAATAAAAAGATAGGCGACAGATTTGTTATACCAAACTTTTAACAATAAATAACTAGCGATGGATTACTACCATTAACTTTGTTATTGTTATGAAATTTCCTCTCTCTTTCACACGAGGAATATTTATTTATTGCCAAATATCTGAATTTTCATTTATGAATAAAAAGTAGAATTACCACATACTGAAAAAAAGAAGAATAAGAAAATAAAAACAAAAATAAAATATCATTTTCATTTTTATTTATTTATTTGAGGCTATTAAAAGCCACAGAAAATGAGTTTATAAAACACATGAGCGAGCTCGACGAATCCCACTTGTATTTTTTTCTTTCGAAAAAGGGCAATCCCACTTGTATTCTTTCTTCCACAATATGTTGAGAAATGAAGATGGTAAGGCACAACCGCCGGAGAAGTTTAACTTTACCCGGAGATGTAGTTTGCTCAGCCGTTACTTGAAGGAGAAGGGTAGTTTCGGGAATATAGATCTTGGATTAGTCCGAAAGCCGGAGGATCTAGGGTTACCTGGAAACTCTGATCAACAAGGTACTTTATATGTTCCTAGCTCTCACGTCCGTCACTTGTAATAGTAAAGTCTGTTCTTCATTCAAAAAAAAGAAGTAAAGTCTGTTTTTTATTTATTCATTTGCAAGTCAGTTCCTTAAAAACTTAAAACTCGAATTAACTCCTTTTGTAATATGTAACCAGGAAAAGAAATAAGAAGATAATTTAGTTGATTTCGGAAACTGATACGGTTCATGAATCGCAAAAAATAATAATTATTTTTGTAGAGTTTATTCGCTTGATTCCAATAAAGCTGACAATAGTGTTTATTCTCTTTATTCAGACAAACAAAATGTGATGCACAAGGCAAATTCGGAAATCAAAGCCCTTAACGTCTTAGGCGAACCCTCTAGCTTATCTGGAGGCAAAGCCAAAGCTACCAATATCAGGTGAGGTCTATAATAATAACACTTGTTGCTATTCCGGTTTTAAATGGGGTTTTTCTGAAACCGGATTTTGGTTTACAGTGAACCATCAGATCCGGGAAGTTCCCAGCTGACAATCTTCTTTGGAGGAAAAGTTTTAGTATACAATGAGTTTCCTTCAGACAAAGCTAAAGAGATAATACAAGTAGCAAAACAGGCCAAGCCTGTTACTGAAGTTAATGTCCAAAACAACAACAAAAGCAACATGGTTCTTCCTGATCTCAACGAGCCCTCAGATTCTGCGGATGTCAATCAACAGCAGCAACAACAAAACCAGCTCGTGGAACGTATAGCACGTAGAGCTTCCTTACATCGATTCTTTGCTAAACGTAAAGACAGGTAAACTTAACTTGACTTGTTCAAAATATTATTTGACAACTATAAGTGCTCCAACATTATCCTAGTATTCAATCAAAACCACGATAGATAGTCACGTGATAATTTTCATTATTTATTTTTTCATCACAGAGCTGTGGCTAGAGCTCCATACCAAGTTAACCAAAACGCTGGTTCTCATCACTATCCTCCCAAGCCAGATAATGTACCTGGTCAACAGCTAGAGCAGGGACAGTCGTCACAACGACCAGCTCAACCCAAACCAGAATGTGATAAAGATATGTTAATGGAAGTTAAGGAAGAAGGCCAATGTTCGAAAGATCTCGAACTTAGGCTATAATCAAATTTTGTTAAATATTTGTAAGAAACTTAAACTTAAGATTATCGTCTGACTTATTTCAAGTTATTTTTGCTTTGTACTAAAGTTTGTAATCATTTTTAACTTGAATATTTATAAATGCAATAGTAAATTTAGATGCAATTTATAACAATTTGATTTGCAAATTATAGTGAAGTTTAAATTTGGTCTTTCGAAGCAAGTTATAACATTTTGATTGACAATTATACTCTAAACAAGATCTAATTTGGATAATGTAACTGTGGCTTTTATTATAGCGAAATTCATTTTGTAAATTACATCAGTTACATGAGATTGTAGCGAATTATATTACAATTTTTTTGGCATCGACTTCAATTTTATCAGTTTTGCCAGTTAGAATTACCTAACCTAATTTATGATGGATAAATTATGTCTTGTTGGAGTGAAAATGCAAATGAGAGAGTGACTTTGCTTACAGTATTTTTGTAAGCCGTAAAGCTTCAAAAGGTTGTTGACTTCTCTTGTGATATACTGTTTTCGGGTTTTTCATAGTGGATTTTGATTTTTGAGTGCGTGATGTGATTTGATCAGTTTAGTAAATGTTTATCTCTTCGACATTTCTGGTCCCTTTTATATTCTCTTAGTTTACTATAAAAAAACTTCTCCACAAGATATCATAACAGTGCTGTAATAATGCATACCAACGTAGAATTTCATACTAAATATATCTCATTTATTTAACGAAGATGCATGCCTGATCGGATTCATTTATTTAGATCTTCATACCAAAAGAAATTATAGATTTCTAGTAATTACATAAGACCAGTCAATCATTATAGTAAAATATATTACTTAAGAGTTACTTAAAATTATTTATAGAAATAATTTAGGAATTTGAATTACTTTATAAAATTTTAATATTATGTTTCACTATTATATTCTTATATAATTGAATATAATAAATTTGTAAATAACATATTTTAAAAATAAATTCACACGACATTCCAAGGTTGGAGAGATAATGTGACAATCTATACTATTATTTGCGAAATGATTTTTTGCAACGAAGCTCTCACGTTAAAAGTTAGAGCGGTTAATGTCGTTATTACCCTTAATGATTTTATATATAACTTATTATATAATTAAAAACGAAGTTTATATTTACATTAACAATATTATGTTTATATGTTATATTAGATTATAATTAATGTTGTCAAAATATATAAAGATAATTTTTATATATATTGTGTTGTTATCTGAAAGTAGTATTTGTAAAAAAAATTAAAGTTAAAAAAAAATTTTAAGTTAATATATTGTGTTTTTATCAGAAAATAATATTTGTAAAAAAATTAAAGTTAAAAACGAATTTTAAGTTAATAATATTATATTTATGTGCTATATAGATTATAAATTAATTAATATTGTAAAAAATAAAAGATAATTCTTACATATATTAATTTGTTATCTGAAAATAATATTTTTTAATTTTAAAAGTTTAAGTTAATAATATTATATTTATATGTTATATTATAATATAAATTAATATTTTCAAAAAAGATAATTCTTACATATATTTTGTTGTTATCTGAAAATAATATTTTTTAATTAAAAAGTTGAAAAAATAAAATATAAAAACAATTTACAATTACATATTATTCAATCAAAAACATTTGTATAAATTTATTTTCTAAAATATTTCAAATATGTGAGTGTTTTTTAAATTCCAACACAATAATAAATGTATTTACTTTTTATGGAAACTTTTTATCATACATAAAATTTTGATGCTTAATTTAATTTTTGATAACATAAATAATAACTTATTATTATAATTTTGAAATAATAAATATTTAAAATATAATTATGCCCGCATATTTAGTCATGCTCTCCATAGTTATAGGTTTAGTCATATATTATGTTTAATTATTAATATTAATTACTAAATAATTTTGGTGGTTTAACTGATAAGTTATCATTATCTTAAAATAAATAAAATATGCTAAAGATAATATCATAACCAAACTTATACTATAATTTAGTAATATTAAAATATTACATATATATATTATTTATATTTTGATTTAGTAACTATATTTAATATATATATATATATATATATATCACATAAGATAGAATAATAATTTATATTTTACGATATATTTCTGTTATAAAAGTTAAAAATAAGATATAGAACAATTTATCTATATTTATACTATTATTTGTGAATTTATTATATAGTTAAAACCGAATTTATATTAATGATATTTTTTTAAATAAGATAATTCTTAGATATTGTGTTGTTATCGTAAATTAAATATTTATATCTATACTATTGTTTGAGAAGTGAATTTGTTTATTTGTCATGTTCTCCATAATTACAGGTTTAATCATATTTTATGCTTAATTATTAATATTAATTACTAAATAATTTTAGCAATATTAAACTCACTCTATTTTAATATATATATATATATAAGATTGAATAATAGTTTATCTTTTACGATAATTTTTAAGACAGTTAAAATTACTTATTGTGATGATTTCGAAAAAAGTCGGCAGAAGAATCAAAATTATTTATACTATTATTTGTAAAATAATTATTTTCTCTCACGTTTAAATTTAAAGCGTTGAAAATATTTATTATTCTTGATAAATAATTAGGTTATATTTGTTTATATATAATTACCCATAGTTGTTTTTTTTTTGTCACGAACCCATAGTTGTTTTTTAAAAATCATTAGTTTGGTATTCATCATTACCTAAAAGATTCTATATTATATTATCTAAAAATATTTTATATCATATATTTTAAAAATAAATATAATTTATGTATATATGAATATTTAAGTTTATATTACATAACAAAAACATTTTATTAAAATAAAAAATATTTAATATAAAAATTAATATTTAGTTAATTATTAAATATTTCAAAAACATGAGAGTCTTTTAATTCTAAGGTTTTTGAATTGATAGTATATCTCTTCGTGTTGTGCAAAAAAAAAAGTATATTTCTTCGTAATTTTTCTAAACTATTAAGCTCGTAAGTGCGGGCAAAACACCTAGTAACATTTAAAAACATAAAAACGAGTAAATTAACATATAGGAGTATTTCTTGCTCTTCTAATTACAATAAAAGTACCACAAATCAAGAAGCTTCTATTTTTCAAACAGTGATTATATCAAAAGCTTAAAATATATTAGTTTTCCTCTCTCATAATACAGTATGATATTAAGATAAAAATAAGGAAAACATAATGCGATTTGAGCAAAAAATAAGAAAAATTAATGATATGTTGTTAATTATTCTTTCTGCATCTATGCCTTTTGAAGAGTGAACCTGAAATGTAGAACATCATAATTTACATACACCTAAAAGTCATCAATATTTGTAAGAAATCTGAAAGATGTGAATCTGTACCATCCATTCCTGTAGGAATGATAAACTGATTTTGATGTTTTCATCCTCATTATTCATCTGGAAGATATCTATCGTCTTTAAAGCATCATCATTTGGAAAGGATGGCTTGAGATCTTCCAAGCCAATAAACCTTCCACAACAAGAAAGAACTTCAACCACGGTTTGTAATTTCCAACGTATATATAAAATACATGCATAATGTGAAACTTACTGTAAAATAACAGTCGCCACATTCTTAAATATCTTTTCTGCTTCATTTCTTGCTTCAGAATCACATTTTATTGTAGCAACTACACCTTTTTCTTTTCCAAACATCAATTTGTTCCTCTGCCATGCTGATAGATGAAGAGGACTCAGATCATCAAACTTCAGTGCTGCATTGTGTGGCAAGTATGGACTGATTTCCATGGTTGGAGGAGCCGACAGAACTTCATCTAAATACTCATCTAAATACTTATACTGAGCCTAGCTTTAGTTTATTAAATGCTTTGTAATCGTTTTCTTCTGGATCCTTTCTTATAACATTTTATGCCATCTTCTTCTTGAAACTTATTTTAATTATGGTTCTGTTTCAATATCATTGTTTCCGTCATTGTGAGGACATATTTTATGCTTTATTTTCAAATTATGGATAATGATGAGTCTAACTTATTTTGTGTATGACATAAGCTTTGTGATGGTTTCTTTGGGGGGTGGTCTTTTCTTATACCCTTTATTATTGAGATGATACTGAGAAACAAATGGAAGAAAAATAAAATAACTTTGAGGAAAAAGAATAAGAAAAATAAATGAAACCGATGTTCATTGTTATTGCATATCTCAATAGAAAGTATTAGGGAAACAAAAATACACTAAAATGAACGTTAAGCAGTTTTGTAACTTGAATATATCAAAAACTTAAATATTAGATTAATATTAAAACTGTGATAGTCACAATCCTATAGTTTTACAACGTATTTGTTTTAGTTGGTTTGAAAAAAAAACATTTTTCTCAATGTATTTGTTGTTCATCATGCATCCTTTTGATGTTAGAGATGAACTTTTGCTCATGTTTTATTTTCAAATTATTGTATATAGTGAGTCTAATAATGCTTTGTTAGTCCAATAAATCTATATAAATGAAAACCCTGTTCGGCGATTACTATATTGTTCCTCTTTTTTCAGAGTGTTGAGTCTGTTGCATGAACATGTATGACTCTCGTAGAACATGTTCATCGAGCT
This sequence comes from Raphanus sativus, assembly GCF_000801105.2. NCBI lineage: Eukaryota > Viridiplantae > Streptophyta > Magnoliopsida > Brassicales > Brassicaceae > Raphanus > Raphanus sativus. Next base: position 3,021,708 of record NC_079518.1, on the reverse strand, counting down.
ACACACAGGGTAAAGCTAGTGTATAAGGATAGGGTAACATGTATAATTACTTCATAATCAAAATATGTTTTATCTCATACAAATATCAAAGAAATCGACAATAATGTACACAAATCAAATCAAGTAGTTCTCTTCACCACAACAAACTATGTACTTGTGTGTATAAAGTTAAACATAAGAGTTTAGTTTTCTTCATTTTTCATGTTATCTTGGCGTCGAGTCGTTTCTTTTGCTACGCAATATAAATACAGTGAAACATTTATAAATTAATAATGTTGGGACTATATCAAAATTATAATTTTTATTAATTTATAGAGATTATTAATTTATCGAGACACTAATTGAACCAAAAACTCAATTTGGCACTATGAAATTATATTAATTTATAAAAATACTAATTTATAGATTATTAATTTAAAGAGGTTGTACTGTAGTGAGAAGAATGATCTCTTACAGTCTCTAGCTTTCACTTTAAAACTCCCTAAACACACAGAGCCTATTGTCAGAGGACTTTCATGAACCATTCAAGGCAACAAAAGAAATATAAAATGTTTGTTAATACTTGTTCATCATCGTCACCTTCAGATGTAGTTACAGAGACCAAATCCATCAGACTATCCACAGTACAAGTTTTCTTTCCAGACTTAAGCAAATGTTAGATCCCTTTAGCTAAATCTTTCTGAGAACGGAGTGGAGAAGAGTTAGAAAACAGTGACATGACTCTGAGATATCAAGGAAAGAGTATCAATCATAACTTATATGATTCACTCAATCACTATAATCACTCCATCATATATTCTTCTTAATGATTATATGATCTTCACATTTATTGTTTGATTCATATAGTTCTACTATATAAAGCTATGTAACTCTCTTCATATCAGTAACACAATTCATACATTTTTCATAAGTTATTATGGTATCAGAGCAGGTTATTTTTGTGAGTTTTGATCCACCGATCAAACTCAAGATAAACACGTTTCCGTAGCTTTTATTTAGAATTGCACGTTTTTTGGTTTTCTTCTTCTTTTACTTCAAGTTTTCTTAATCTTTTGGTTCTCATTTGTTACTTTTCTTTTTATCAAAGCCAAAGTGCTTCTTGTAGTGATTAATAAAGCCAACGTTCCATTTCTTCTGCATCTCGAGTCCAGGTGTGCACACGTCTACTTTCTTGATATGTGGTCAAATCATTTATGACTCCATCAAGCTATATGCTTCCACACGACTAGCGTCCGTGTCTAAATCAATCCAAGCTACAAGTCTGTCTCACCGTATGGTTCAAACGCAAGGCTTCTTCTTATCTCTTATCATATTTTCTTAAAGATGTCAATCTCAAGCCGCTGCTTCCGCTATCTTGGCTTCATCACCCCCTTGAGCTTGAAGGGGCGTATCAAGGAAAGAGTATCAATTATAACTCATATGATTCACTCAATCACTATAATCACTCCATCATATATTCTTCTTAATGATTATATGATCTTCACATTTATTGTTTGATTCATATAGTTCTACTATATAAAGCTATGTAACTCTCTTCATATCAATAACACAATTCATACATTTCTCATAAGTTATTATGAGATGCTGTTGTTGTTACCCATTTCTTTCTCATTCTTGAACTCCAAGAAGCAGGACTTCCCATGGGAGGAGAATCATCAGCATCTGAATACTCGTGCGGATAAGAGAATGCGTGTTGCAAGCTTGAGTTACACGAGAGAGGAATCTCACTAGGTGAATCCATTAAAGATCCAACGTAAGTTGAAGGTAGAGCATTAACTAGATTTTCATCTTTGTCACTAAGTGAAGGTTTTTCATCAATAATATAAATATCACTAAGTGAAGGTTTTTCATCAACTACTAGAGTTTCCATTTCTCCTAGCTTCCTCTTCTTCTTTGACATGATTCTCCACAACTTGTTTCTCTTCTTCTTCTGCCATTTCATCAAAATCATCAGCCTTCAAGTTCTCTGGCACATCACTCAATGCCACTGCCTTGCTTCTGGTTCATCTCTTTGTTCACCACATCATCAGAGTCTAGAGTTGTCAACTCTGTGAACTCTATGTTCGTAGAGAAGATTTTCCCAAGTGATCTTGGTCTTCTTGTCTTAACAGGAGATGGTATCTCCTCCTTTGTAGTCTTCTTATTACTTCTACTTCCTACCTGTGTTCGCATCACAGGAGCATTTCTGACAGCTAAAGAAGATGTTTTTGTGTTTTCTTTCATAAGATCAGAGAAATTAGGAACAGAAGGTTGACTAATCTCTGTTGTTCTTCTCATGATGGTAATTGATGGTTTTGAGACTCTGGAGCTCCGGTTTGGTGATGGAGCCTTTCTAACTTGGGAGCTTCTAGAAACACTCTTTCCAATAGATTCTTTGTCTTTCACGTCTTCTTCTTCGCTCTGTAATGAGTTTACCAAATAATAAGGCAAGGTTTTGTTATCTTCATCATATGAACTAAAATGTTTTAGATTACCTGAAGCTTTTTCATATTTGACCGAGAGTTAAAAGATCTGAGTTTCTCTGCACGTTGGCGTGTATTTGATACTGAATCATGTTTCTTCTCAGAAGCAGCAGAGAACTTAGCCTTCATCTCGGTTCTACTTCTCTCCAGAGCTTCTTGCATTGACTTCAACTTGGTTTCTTTAGAACTCCATTCTTCTCTCAGTTTTGCATCCCTTTTCTTCATATACATCTCGTATAACTTCCCTTTGCAATCATCTGAGTAACTTAATTCAGCTACATTCCGACTCATTACAACATTCTTGTTGTCTTTTTCATCACCACCTCGTTTATCCCCTTGCCTAGACATTCTTGCTCTATGCGTTTGATTCACAGACGTTGCACGAGCTCTTCTACTGTTGATCTTCCCAGCTGAATCTGCATTCACAAGATCATCCTCTGCACCAAATGATTGCTGTTGTGCCACATTATGGGGCTTGGATGCATAGCTCTCTTCTTCTTCTCTCTGCCTTGAATCATCACCATCAGACTGGTTTTGAGAATCATCACCATCAACACCCTTTTTACTGTCTACTTCAGACTCTCTTGGCACTATGGCATCAGGGTTACCAGAACATGGTGTACTCGAGGGACCTTCTTGCTTGCCACTACCGTCAAAACTCATGTCACTGACAACACTCCATCTTCTTAAGACCGATTTCTCAGGGATCACAGGAGCAGCTGATGAGACATCAGAAGAAAGCCTCCTCGGTTCTGTGGATTTAGCAACAACCACAGGTTTGTGTCCTGAATTTTCAGTCTTTTTGCTCTCAAAGAGATTAATCCTATCTTGCACGCTGAGTCTCCTTGTATGTTGTTGACTGGTCTTAACAGTAGATGATTCATCCAAACTCTCCTCTTCATCTTCTTTACTACTTTGAATTTGACTGATGTTTGTTTTACTGACTGATGTCAAGTGCTTCGTGACTAGGTCTGGTCTTCTTTCACATAATGACATATATTTTCCACATGCTTCACTGATAATATAGAAACAATATTCAGATCACAAGTTAAAAAAAAAAAATACAATTGCATAAAGAGAAACACCAAAAAGCAAAACAAGAAGTGCTTACGATAAAGGATGTGCACCGAATGTATCAGCAAAACGATGGAGATGAGAAACAGTTTGAGGATCAAAACCATTAGTTGAGGCGTGAGCAATAGATGTAGTTAAGTCCTTTGTAATAGCATCAAGTCTTAAATCTATAGCTCTTAGCAGCTCCTTCCTGTACATTATACACAAAGAAAAGCTAGTCAGCAACACGCACTTTGACACTACAATACAAAAGCAGAGAGGTTAACTTACTTCGTTGCATCCGTTACATCTCCATCATCTGAAACATGGAAAAAAGAATATTACGAACCAAGTTTGATAGTAAAATTAAAAAAAAAAACTTTGTGGAACAAATGAGGAAGTTAAACAGACCCTGAGAATATAATATTCGAGCTGCTTCCAACTGTGACATCTCCGAATCAAATGTATTCACTCTTTCCAAAACTTCTGGACCGTTAACATACTGAACAAACCTGAAAAAAAAAGTCCAAGAGATTATACATACTAAGCTACTTGTAACTTTAATGCTAAAAGACAAAAGCAAAACGTTTCTCTATGAAAACCTCTCGAGTGTTCTTCTTGTGAACCAATATTTGCCATTGTGGTTTTTTTCTACTTCCGCTCTAAAGAATGATTGTGTTGCGAGAACACTCAGATGATTCACGAATGGTTCGATCAATCCTGAAGCCAGTTTCTCTGTTTCTCCATTACTCGATACAAATAATTCGCATCTGTTAAAACACACCACAAGTCATACAAGTTTTTAACATGTAAAAGCATGCATTGTCATTCATACAGAACACATATATCAGTAGGAGAATGAGATTCACTCACCGTGAATGTTTTTGCGAAAGCTCAAAGATAGCGTAGTCAAGAACAGTATCATCCTTCATTGTTCACACTAGTGAAAAGCTCTCTCTTTCTCCTATACCAGAATGTGAATCATTAAGAGATCATAAGAATTTTATGAGACTAATACAGTAAGCAATTAAATGTATAGCAATAAAGAGAAACAAGAGTTCAGTTCAACGATAATACTTATCGATGACAACTAATTCACTATCAAACCATAGAAATTGTATACAACCGTATGAGTGTCTGCATACCTGTCGTTGCTAGAATGTTTTTCTTTTTTTTTTTGCAATAAAAATTGCAATAAAAATGGCAATCTTTCTCGTTGCCCAAGTTGAAGAAGAACTTTCTTTTTTTTTTTGTTCAAAGAAGAAGAACTTTCTTCTTTTTTATTTCTCTATAAGCGATCTACTAGATATAGAATGTAAAGCTCTAGAGAGAGAGAGAGAGAGAATTTGCTTCTGACAACTTTCAACTTCTTTTTATTTTCCTTGGCGTAACAGTCTGTGTAACGAATGAGAAAATACAAATGACGCAAGAGTCGAGAAGAAGATACCAAAACCCGTTATTATTTTTACCGAATTACCCTCCTGTCCGGTTCGGACCCTGTTGTCCCATTTTTTGTTTTTCCAAATTATCATTAGTTAGTTTTTCCAAATTGTCCGGTTCGGTTCTCTATGGTTTAATTTTAGTTGTTAAAAAAAGAACTCTATGGTATTATTAAATTAATAGTTTTGATCGGCCAGTGGAACTCTCTCAACGCATCCGGTTTAAGTAATTTGAGATTTGGTATTGGAGGTGGTTTAGTAGGATGGGGGGCAATCTTGTAAGATGGACTTGGTAGAAGAGATGTGGTCAAGGGCTCCTCTACTATGTGGACCAAACATCCTATGAACGAATTTTAACGGTAATAAATTTTATTTTGGGAAACAAAATATAAATATGTTGAGTAGAGACAACGAGTCATATATACACAATTTAAAAAAAATCAACCTCATATCTTCTTACTTTTTCTAAGATTATTCCTTTTTTACTAAACATTTTCTAAGATATTATTCTTTTTTTTTTTGCTAAAACAAGATAGTATTCTTGTAAAGGTGCATTGTGTCATCAACATATAAGAATACCATAATAGTTGTTTTGAGTATTTACTGATGTTTATTCATTGTGTAGCTAATAATATAAAGTCTTCTTTTCATTGATCAATATCATAGAAATAGTACATTATGTGTAATATTCAACTTCCTTTGATTTTCATGGAATAATTATTAACAAAACACGTTATGTGAACGCGTAATAATATTCTTCACTTTGAAAAAAGTATTTTTCTTCACATGCAAGCAATATTAAAGATCCAAAATATAGTTCCTTCATGCCAAATTGAGTGTACTTTCATGGTTTTCAATTAAATACGCTACAACATTTAATCAAATGTGACAAAAGTCCTTAAATAGTAAAATCATATAACATCATATTAAACCTCTTGTTTGTATTTTGTAGTAAGTAACTAAAGTATACTTTGAAAATATTATGTCGTCCCTATTTACTACAAAAGGAGCCTTAAGTGAACAAGATGCGTCTACACTGTCGGTATGACATAAGCTTGAGCACATGCGACATGTTCCTCTCATTCTGCATCCTATTTCCTCTCATTCTGCATCCTATTTTTCCATCCTTTTGTCCCATGTGTCTTCGTCAATGATTAATATCTTTCTTTATTAATCTTCATGCGGAAACTAATATAATCGAGTTCTTTAACTTTGACGAATGATTGATCAAAATCAGCTTAATTGATTGCGTATAACAATTAACAAACATGGATATTTCATCTATTGCGGATAGGCATACCAAGTCTGATAGTAAAACCAAACCGGTTTAAATAAATAAAACATCACTAAACCACAGGAGGGAAGTATATATAACATAAAATGATAAATTTTGTAATATATAAATATGATACTCAAATGCATGAAAAAGATTCTTACTAAACTATTTATTATCATCAGATTATTACTCTCTCTGTAAACCGAAAGAGAGATTTAAATTGATTTAGATTTACCAAACCAAACACTTTACCGCCTTTTTTCCCTATCAGTGGACTCAACAAACGAAGTCGGGTGGTTTAGTGGGTCTCACAATCCACAGAAACAAGCGCACCATCAAGCGACTATGCACAGAAAAAGGGAAATATTAACCAATGAGTAGTTCCAACGGTGTAGATTGGACAGTAAAGAAAAACAGCTGTACTGGCTGGCCCCTACCATCTGACTAGCTGGTGATTACAACGTGTGTCTCTATCAAGAGGAGAAAAATAGATAGTGCAAGATCGTCAGGGTTCAACGAGGCGTTGTCAATGTGTAACTTCATTTATGTGTATGTTCATGATGGAAACACGTTCAGTTCTCTTAAATTCTTCGATTCTCACCAGTCTTGTAACGGGCCTCTATTTTGCACGTCGTCAGCATATCATACGCGGCGTTTCATGATATAATGGGCTTATTTGGCCCAAGTGTTTCAGTACAGCCTTATAGCACCCCGAGATGCGGGACTAGTCCTCCATTTTTCTTTTTGCTTTCCAAAACTTGACTATTATTTTATTTTTTGGAAAAAATATGTCAATACTCATCATGAGATAGTCAAAATGAACGATAAAATTTCACGTTTTAAATACGATACTTTTCGTATGCGTTTAACTATGGAAATAGGAAAAAGATGAAGAAAATCTGCATAGTCTACCATGAGAGGATATGAGCTATATATAAGATTTACATATATATGGGGGATTTATTATGATAATGGAATTAAAAGCATTCGACGTTTATAAAGCCAATTGATATATATATATATATATGTTTAGCGAAGGTTTCGAATAGTTACGCCATATACTTAAAACGAATTAATATCGTAAATATTTGGAGTTCTTTGAGAACCCTATATACCACCTAACAATGATAATCGACTTTGTACGCAATTAAAATGAGTTCAGATGCACTAAAGTTATAGAATTATAGCCTATGGAATACACTGTCATTTTCTTAGATCCTGGTCCAATTGTGACTACAGTACCTTTTGATTCATTTATCTGATCATATGTGACGCCATTATTATATCAAGGTGCAAGATAAATAGTACTATTTTATTTCGCATGTGTTGTATATACTAGTAATATTTATGGAATCCATCTTCCGTGACAGGCTGTGCGTGTAATTGGGGTGGTCCTGCGGCGAGGCTGCGCGTCATGTGGCGGCGCATTGTGTTATTTTGAAACTAAAGAACACATGCAAATATATATAGTACGACGTATATGTATATAAAAGGCAGCAAAAGGTTATTAAAACATAAAATTTTATTACTGATTGAATTAGAGTTTATAGTATGATTAGGGAAGATTTCCTCTGAATGATTAGAAAACAAAAGCGAAGTAAATGTTTTGGGGATCGCAATGGAGCATGTAGGATCAAATAAAATACTATATATTAAGAAAAATAAGTATAATTAATATCGCCGTCAATAAGTGTAGAACTCAGCTAACTCCTGGACGGATCCTATTTTGCGATCATCATCATCATCGTCATGATCGGAGCAACTGTCTCCGAGAATCCATAATAAGTGCTCGAACATTACGACTTCACAAGCTACTACGACTGTTTTCTGATCATGGCGTTCTTCGATGAATCTCGATGATCGATCAAGTAGTTCTTGGACAAGCGGATGGTTGATGACGTGGGAACTAAGCATGTAAGGTCTCCGAGACTTCCCGACGTAGACCAGTTGAAGATCGTCGCAGTTTGAGACCTTGGTGGTGGCCGCCGAGGAGGTGGATTCGGTGGTTGAGTGGTGGTTCTTGGTGAATGAAGGCCATTTCTTTATGATCGACTTGAGCCTTGTTAGCTTCCCGATTTTAGCCATTAGTAAAGTATAAACCTTAGGTTTTGAGAAATGTTGGAGGTGATTACCAACAAAAAAATATATTGGAGGTTTTTAAAACAAACAAAATAAGTTATCAAGTATTTGTCTTGAAGATTATGAAGCTACGTTCGTTTGTATTTATACTGAGAGATGGATAGAGAAAGCTGAACAGCTAATAAAGACAAGGGTACATAATCCGTAAAACTAGTGTCTCCTTGCTATATTTTCGTTTATGTATATTAGTATATAACGTATTGTATGTGTGCAAAAACATGCATGTTGATATGTGCATACGTATGTATGCTAGTGGGTTGGACAAAATCACCTGTATATGTGTTGTTGTCTAATGATCAGATCAAGGGTGATCGATGATTTGTTGATAAAGATTACATAATATGCACACAACGTTGAATTGTAAACACAAACCCTTGTCCTTGTAGGCAATGGAGGTGTTATAATATTCCAACTTTATTGATTCAGCTTTTATTGTTTTGTTAAAATCCAATCTCATCTAATTGAATCTTTAATTAATAGTGAAGGAAATAGTTGTATTTTCATTTATAAAAGATCAGCAGCTTTTAATTTTGGTAGGCAAGTCAACAGCCAACAAAATCAAAATATTAAATTGAAACAAATAAATAAAATCAAATACTCTGAACAAACAAGTTAGTTGCAAGAGCAAATAAGCCAGTTGGGATGCTGTTGTTTTTAAAGAGTGCATTTTACACTTATGTTTTTTTTTGTAATAGACCATTTCTTCATCTTTAATTCAAAATTCCATTAATCCAGAAACTTCATGGTCCATAAATGTTGGACCGTTTACATCATGTCATCATAACAAATTTAACTAAGTCCACTCGATCATATATTTTTAATCAAATTTGTATGAAAACAAAACTGAAATACGAAAAAGCATGCAATGGTTCAAGTTCAACAATGGTTTAATATGTGTTTTTAAGAAGACCTTAATCGCATTTAAAAACCTCTCAATACAACTTTATCCTCTCACAAAAGCTCTAACAGATGCTCTCACATCTTACATAGTTTCTGTAAACACAATGTCGATGGAAAAGAAACGGGATAGGTTTTCTTTGCTTATTATAACTCAAGATTAATCATATCTTTAAAAAGAGGTCTTAAGAAAAAACTGACTACTACCCCCTGGTTAAATACTTCTAAGTGCTGGGTTCGATTTTTGTCCTTGCGTTTTCTATATTTATTCCTTTTTCATCAAAAAAGAAAAAGAAAAACTGAATCCCTTAGAGCACCTCCATCCCAAGGTTTTTAAGGAGTTTATAAGGGATGGAAGAGCCCGGTGGAACCCGTTTTTTTTAAAACTCTCTGCTCTCTCACCTCTAAAACCTTCTATTTAAGAGTTGCCTCTTGCACTGTTGCGCGGGTCCCGTGCATACGTGGCGACCCGCGATTGGTTGTTTTTGTTTTTTGTTTTTTTTTTTTAAAAATCGGAAGAAAATTAAAAAAAAAAAAATTTAAGAACCCCAATTGGAGTTTCAGCAATGGAGGTGCTCTTAGTTGACGAACTCATCCATGAATTTCTTGTGGAACTCAGTGAGACGGTTTACGATTGAAGGAATCTTATCTTCTTGAGGAAGTATAGTGCACCTGAAATGCCATGTGCCAGGTACCTACATCAAACCGACAAATATACATAAAGATTAATAACAACAGTAAGTGAAGTTAGTGTTCGCTTACTTGGAGAAAAAGACATTCACAGTTTCCAACCTGTCTAAAGCCAGAGCCAGGGACCACGACTATTCCAGTAGCGTTTAAAAGGCGTTTGCAGTAAAACGCGTCTGGTTCTGTCTTTGCAGCTTCTGCAGCTGCGATGACCTTTTGTGGAAGGTTAATGCAAGGGAATAGATACATAGCTCCTGCTCTGTTGCATGTCACACCCTCTAACCAGAGCCGTGCTAACCATGTATTTAGAAAAACATTTGCCCTAGGCCCTCGATTATACAAAACTTTTTAAGGCTCCGATTATATAAAGTGAACTGTATCATAGCTGTTTTTATTTTAAGTATCAAAACTTATTGTTATTAACCCAAGTTCGAATGACTTAATCCATTCTTGTTTTCTTAGGTTTTTTTTTTGTTTGATTGAATTCAAGCTTTTATGGAAAGCCATCATATTTTAAACTGAAAATAAATTACCAACAGAAAAAGAAGATTTGAATCCAAAGTAAATAAAAAAAAGTAATCAGTTCAATCTTTTGAATTTAAAAACAATTTTTTATGGTAGATTTTTCAAAAGACTATAAATAAAAATTTAAATAATTTAAACATGTTTTCACTGAATTATTATAGTTTTTGATCAATCATTGAATATATTGTCGTTGTTTAGTTTTCGTCCAGAATCATCATTTTTTTTACACAGTTGTGTTTTTTTTGTTATTAGTAATAATATAAAATTTATAGGCTATATTTTTGTTTTCATTCTTTTATATTGTTTTAAAACTTGATTAAATATGTATGAAGATTTTTATGGAAAGGCCTCGGTTTTAAAATTTGCCTTAGGTCTCTAGAAACCTTCATACGGCACTGCCTCTAACTACTTACTATATATTAGCTAGAATTTCATAATAATTGTGGCAACTATACAAGTAGTGGCAATGCTCCTGAGAACTGTTATTGTATGTATCATATAAAACAAAAATAAAAATTTGGATCTGAAATGAAATAAAATATGATTATATTAATGATAGCTATTTGTCTAAATGTTTTAATTATTTTATATATGGATATTATAAGACATTAATAATTAGTATAGTATTTTATTAGAATATAAAATTTTATATAAAAATATGAAATTATTATATCGATTTCGATAAATTGTGTTTATTAATTGTTTTATATAGTATATAGATATAAAAATAATTAATCAGACATTAGTACATTTTCTATAATTTTGATAATTAATTACTATAAACTATTACTTGTAATATCATTTAAATTATTTGGTAAATGATATTAATTAGTTCTAAATTTCTCTTTTATTTTATATCAAATTAAAATAATTGAAAATTAAAATTCTTTAACCAATCAAATTATAACATTTTTTTTTCTTAAACTCTCTCTGTAATTATAACAAACCGGTATATTTTAGAATATGGAAAAGCATGCAGTATTCAACAATGTTTTAATATTATGGTCTGCAGAAGAACATTGCGTTTAGTTTAATCAGTCTGTAAGAACTCAATAAAACTTCTTGCTCGCACAAAAGCTCTAACTGATGCTCACGTCTTAGTAAGCACAATGTCTACGGAAAAGAAACGGCATGCGTCTCCTTTGCTTATTATCATATCTTTGAGAGGTCTTAAGAATCAGAATCCCTTAGTCGCGGAACTCATCCATGAAGCTCTTGTGGAACTCAGTGAGACGGTTTACGATTGCAGGAATCTTATCTTCTTGAGGAAGTATAGTGCACCGGAAATGCCATGTGCCAGGTACCTACATCAAACCGACAAAACACACACACATACAAGATTAATAACAATAGCAAGTGAAGTTCTTGTTCGGTTATTTGGAGAAGAGACTTTGTCAATCTCAAACCTGTCTAAAGCCAGAACCAGGGACTACAACTATTCCAGTAGCGTTTAAAAGGCGTTTGCAGTAGAAAGCGTCTGGTGCTGTCTTTGCAGCTTCTGCAGCTGCAATCGCCTTTTGTGGAAGGTTGATGCAAGGGAATAGATACATAGCTCCTTCTGCTCTGTTGCATGTCACACCCTCCAACTTGTTCAGAGCTTCTTCAAGGGTCTGCACAGTTAGAGCTCAAAAGCATTAAGATTTAAGACCATAACTAACTGTGTATCATAGTAACTTCTCTGTGAATGGCTAACCTTTGCACGTTTTGCTAAAGATGAGAGGATTCCCTCTTTCTCTGCTATGTATGAATCATAGGAGTCGTCACCAGGCTGATCAAGTTTCATAAAAGCTGTTAACCGCTAGAAACCAAGCTTAAACCAAACCAGCTGTTAAGGTAATACATATCTTTTTACCTTGGGAGGGCTCATGACTAGGCTGGCCAAAATTTGTCCAGAGATGTTGGAGCAAAGATTCACAGAAGCCAGTTTGTATATCTGTTCTCTTACATCAGAGGTGAATCCAGTCACTTCCATGTAACCACCTCTCTTCCCACACTCTCCGTAGTACCCTATTGAAAGAAAATTTGAATCCATTTTTGAGACCATAGAAACGATCATAAGCTTATCAATAAACTAGGACACAAGTTATTTTCACACCTTTGGAGATAGACTGGAATGAGACTAAGCAGATATCCTTCTCACCGTAGCCCATAGACCGGGCTACTTTCTTGAAAGAGTGGAACTTTTTGTCAGGGACGTACACATTTTCCTGATAAACCTCGTCCGCTAAAAGAACTAATCCCTCTTTCTTACAGAAATCAACAATCTCACGCTGGTTTTCTTCCGCAAGAACCTTTAACCAGAAAAAGAACATGCCAATATTCAGACAAAATGTAAAATTTGGATTGGAGTAGTTTTGTGGTTTAGTCTTAAAGATCCAGCTTACCTGTCCTGTCGGGTTGCCAGGGTTGATGACCGCCAAGGCTCTTACAGTGATGCCCTTCGACCTAGCCTCCTCAAGTTGCTTCTTCAGCTCAGAGATTTCAAGGCCCCATCCTGATGCTTCGTCAAGGTAGTATGGAACCTACCAGAAGAAGATGACAGCAATCAGAAGAAAGAAGGTATGCACCAAATGATATCTTCATCAGACAGACATAAGGAACATACCAGACTTCCGCCATGAAGAGCAATGGAAGCTGAGTACAATGGGTACTGAGGGATAGGGCAAAGGATTCCATCTTTCTCTGAACTTATGAGAAGTTGCATCATCATGTGAACCTAGAACGAGAGAAACATTACTATCACTACAAAAAAACAACTTGTTTTATAAAATTTTATTAGTGGAGGGAAGTTTGATGATGGTTACCCCAGGGCTTGCACCATCTGTCATGAAAATATCATTAGGATCAGCAGGGAAACCATCACGGGCTTCGATCCCAGCAGCAATTGCATCACGTAGTCCCTTGATACCCTGAGACAAAAGCATAAGACTAAGAAACGGAACCATTCACTGAGAGACGCTGTTTAAGATTGTCAATGTCACAAAACCTGGCTGTGGCTGTAAGCACCGGTAGCTTTCCCAGGAATCTGGTCCAGAATCTTCCAAGCACGGTCAATAGAATCGGAACTGATAGACATTGCAACATCCATTGTTAAATAAATTCTTAACCACCATAAGAAAAAAAAAGCCTGAATAGTAGGGAGGTTAGAATATATAAACAAACCACTTGTTTGATACCTGAACAAACCATGTGTTGCACTCTCGTCCAACAACGCTGTGTGGGAACACAAAGCAAGAACCTGAGACATACATGCTACAGGTTAACTCACGGACTAACATATGTAACAAATCAGAACACCATCAAAAGCTCACTTATTTTTACCTCTCTGAAAAATGTTATCGGCTGCTGGCCTAGAGATTGCGGATTTCCGATATTACAGTAGATAATCTGCCAAAAAGCTAAGTTAGATACAAGTTTGACGGCATTAAAAAAAAAGATTATAACCGAGGATTATAACGTACCTCATCGAAGGGATAAGCATCCTTGTTAATCTTTAAATCTTCTTGCAACCTCTGTAATAAGACGAGAGCAGAAAGTAAAATGAGAAAAAAACAGTCCCAATCAACTTAAGAAGAATGCAACTTAGGACAAAGTTGCTTGCTTTTTTACCTGAGCAATGTTAACAATTTCTCCACGGACAGCATACTCACATTTCAGAACCTTACACAACCCCAAAAAAAAAAATTGTTTTTAAGTAAAGAGCCCAAATAAAAAAAGTATAGAACTATAGCTGTAGATAAAAAACTATTCAATTCCAGAGTATGACTCTATGAGCATGCTCATGTCTAACAGATTGGGAAGCATCAAACAATCAATAAATTAATTCACAAAGATGGAATCTAGAAAGGAACAGAGATACTTAAAAGCAATTAGAAAAAAAAGTCTCAACTAATATAATACATAACAAATACATAACAAAGATAAAATCATCTAAAGTGTTAGTGCATGCTCAACAAAACCCTACGAATAGATAACACAAACAAAAAGCAACCGCAGCTATTGGTTGAGAAAAGGCGAGAAAAACAAGGACGGCTACCTTAGGATTGATGGAGTCAAGAGTAACGGGAAGAGAGGAGGATGATGAATCAGAGCCAGACATGTCGGAAGACGAAGAAAAGAGACGGGGCGACGAAAGAACAGGAGCAGAATCGGACGCAGCAGCTAAAGAGAGAAGGCGGAGGCTTTTGTGATTAGGAAGAGGACGACGACGAGTCTGATCAATTAGATTTTTAGCTTGGCTGATAACGAATCTCCGCATCTCTGTGTCAGCCTTTTTATAATTTTACTTGGTGCTCAATCCAATCTATGGTTTTTGGGCTCAAAAAGACGAAACTTCTCCTTCTTTATTTCCCTGTTTTTGACCATTTACTTTATTGCGTCCACCGATTTCGAATTTTTTTATGGAATACTTTTATTTTCAACGAATATTTTTACCTTCTTCTTTCTAGATATCAAACTACATTATAATAATGGAAAAGTATTCAAGTTATATATATTGTGTTTTCCACAATGGGTAAGCCAAATTCTAATGCATGTCTTGCTAGATAAATTTCAGTGGTCTAATACAACAATTCAACATTAATCAACTTCTGGTGGAATCTCTGTATTAAGACAAAACCATGTGCTTTTCTGTCCATTATAAAAGGTATTGGGCCATTATAGGCCCGTATTACGGCTGTCGCTTTTCTGGCCCAACAAGGTTTTGATTCGCTGTGTTTTTTCTTTTACCGCGTGTTGTGTTGCGATATCGAATCGAAGAAGCAAACCGGAATGAATTGTTAGAAGGTTCAGCTAAACCATCCCAAGTTTGGCTATTTTCGAGAAACCTCAAGAGAAACAGAACAATTCTACCTCGATAAAATTTCGTGTTTTTTCAGTTGTACTACTTATTCTCTTTCGAAGAAGCCCATGTGTGTTTTGTTTTGTCTCATCGACCAAATATATTAGTTTAATAGTAGCGTTATATCTCCCTCTCTCTCTCTCTCGACGATGGACCGCGACTCGTCGGACGACGACGCGGACCACCGGAACTTAATCCCACGGAACGACATCAGAGACAACAACAATCTACGCCGCCGTGAAGACGATCTTCAGTCCGTGACCACCACCGCCATGGCCACTAACAGGACAACCGGCGGTGGCAACAATACTCCGAGATCGACCTTCCAGATCGAGGAAACCTTGTCCCGATCCCGGAACCATCGAAAAAACCTCGTCATCGTCGCCGCCGTATCTCTAACTCTTCTCCTCCTCGGCGTTTTCTTCTTCTTATTCACTGATACTCCTCGTAGCAGCTTTAAGCTTGATCCACTCTCGGTTCGAGCCAAGGAATCTGAGCTACGCGCTCTGTATCTTCTAAAGCAGCAACAGCTCGCGCTCGTCTCCCTCTTGAACCGTAACTCCTCTAACACGATTGATGAATCTTCTCTAGTAATAGACAATGCTATTTCACTGAGTAAAGAGATCGAAGAGGTGCTTCTATCACCACACAGGACAGGAAACTCCTCCTCAGTCTCTGGTCTTGGTACTTCAGACACTAGTATTTACTTATGTAAGAAAGTAGATCAGAGCTTGTCGGAGAGGAGAACGATCGAGTGGAAACCGAGACCAGACAAGTTCCTTTTCGCGATCTGTCTCTCGGGACAGATGAGCAACCACTTGATCTGCTTAGAGAAACACATGTTCTTCGCCGCGTTGCTGGACCGAGTCCTCGTGATCCCGAGCCCTAAGTTTGATTACCAGTACGATAGAGTGATAGACATAGATCGGATCAACACTTGCTTGGGAAGAACCGTCGTCGTTTCTTTCGATCAGTTCAAGAACAAGACTGCTCGTATCGATAGGTTTATTTGTTACTTCTCGTCGCCGCAGCCTTGTTACGTGGACGAGGAGCATGTTGATAAGCTCAAGGGGTTGTTGGGGGTTACTATTGGTGGTGGTGGGAAGCTTGAGTCTCCTTGGAGCGAGGATATAAAGAAGCCGAGTAAGAGGAGTTCTGGAGAGGTGGTGGAGAAGTTTAAGTCTGAGGAGGGTGTGATTGCGATTGGGGATGTTTTCTATGCTGATTTGGAGAGGGATTGGGTGATGCAGCCTGGTGGACCTATTAACCACAAATGCAAGACGCTGATTGAACCGAGTAGGCTCATTCTGTTGACGGCGCAGCGGTTCATCCAGACGTTCTTGGGGAAGAATTTTATTGCTCTCCATCTCCGTAGACATGGCTTCCTCAAGTTCTGGTGAGGTCTTTTTTTGCATGTGACTCTTTTTAAGTTACATGAACTTGTCATAGCTAACACTTGATTGATTGCGATACTAGAATACTATTTGGTTCTGTTTTGTCAGTTAGTAAATATATATCTTCATTCATCTAGCAGTTTGATATGTTCTTTACTTAGATACTTCTGTTTAGCAATTAAATGTTTGAGCTAAGGGACTAGGTTAGGATACCACAAGCTGGCTCTGTCTGATGAAATGATTTATATGGGCAGCAATGCGAAATCGCCAAGTTGCTTTTATCCGATACCACAAGCTGCAGACTGCATAAGTCGGATAGTGGAAAGAGCCAATGCTCCAGTGATCTACCTTTCAACAGATGCTGCTGAGAGTGAAACCGGTTTGCTTCAGACACTAGTAGTCGTTGATGGAAAAGTGGTTCCGCTTGTCAAACGTCCACCTCGCAACTCAGCGGAAAAGTGGGACTCGTTGTTGTATAGACATGGTATAGAGGATGACTCTCAGGTAAACCAATGATGCCCCCACTTATGAACCAACTACTTTGTTCTGTAGAAATCACTCGAAACCCTGTCTCCAGTCTGATATTTAACACCTGTAAAATCTAATGGGACTCTATGATCTTCTAACGGTCTTTGTTCGATAATGTATGACAAGACTCTCTTCTCTCTCGTATTCACTTGCTTTGTGGTTGGTTTTTGGGATATGCAGGTGGATGCTATGTTGGATAAGACGATATGTGCAATGTCGAGTGTCTTCATCGGAGCATCGGGTTCTACTTTTACAGAGGATATTTTGCGTCTAAGGAAAGACTGGGGAACTTCATCTACGTGCGATGAGTATCTCTGTCGAGGTGAAGAACCAAACTTCATAGCAGAAGATGAATAAAAGAAAAAGTAAACACATTCGTTTAACTTTTTTTCTTTTTTATCTCTGTTCTGAATCCGTTCTTATTTTTTTACATGTATTATAATAGTTCCTTTAGTGTCAGATTCTTTTGATTATTTTCGACAAGATATAGAGTTTCTTCCTTTGAGAATCACTGGTTCTGTCGGTACTGCTTGATAGATTCTGAAACAAGTAACTAGAATGTAGCGTAGATTGTGGACAGAATTGCGAAAGAACGACAAAGGGGTATGTTTGAGTTATGCTGTCACCAGAAAGCGACACTACGTTACCAACTACATAGATCATACTAATACTCTAGTTTTTGTTCTTTACTCCTCGTTGACGAGTACTCAAGAGAAAGTAGTTTAGACAGTATGAGCTGCACGGATCATCTTTGAGTCAATTTGTTTGAGCTTGATCACTGATTCTAAATGCCTTGACACTGAGTGTCCCTCTATGAGCCTATCAGATGAACAATAACAAAGATTGTTTTGTATGGATCAGAGATGGTTCTGGTGGTGGTAAATGAAACGGAAGAGAAAACTCAAAAAGTGGTATAGAACCTGGCAATTTCTGCACGCCTTCTGGTTTGTTCAGCGATCCAAGAAGGTCGACAACCACTTCCACTGAGTTCTTCTGCTGAATGGCTTCTCTGAGTGATGCTTACATTGGCTGTTCCTTCATCTTTCTTATAAGTAAAAGCTGTCTACAAGACAAAAAAAAAACAAACAGTCTTTGTCTTTCAAGAGAGTATTAAGTCTTGAGTAACAAGCAGAGGACAAGACATGCACCAACCTTACGGTCTATTACGAGGTTCCAAGCATCTCCACTCAATGCGTAATAGAAGACGAACTTGATAACATCTAGCGGTACGTAAAATATCAGACTGTATAGCCATATAACACCTGCCCATCCCCATCCAATGCCGGTGATGTTAGCAAAGCTGATTTTGGCATAGACTGCAATTAATGTGGCTGTCTGTGTACATGAAACACACAAGTCAGCATCAAAAAGAGTCTATGTATGCAATGTGTGATGGAAAGGGTCATCAACGGTGAAGTGTTCTTACAAGTTGAGCAACAAGGAAAGCAAAGACCAGGAGAGTCCCGGGACGTTCTAGGAATGACCAGATTCTGCTACGTGTTACGAATATGAGTGCTTGGCTTATGATGCTCACTTGGAGATACACAGCGGATGAGACTTGTTCACTGTTGGTGCAGATTGATTTTACATGGAAGTGTTTCTGCAGCGTAAAAAAAGATCAAGAGATGGTTACATATATGCATTCTTCTCGGTAAGCTAAGTGGAATATACCTCAAAGAAGGTGGTAGAGACAATGAGCCAGTAGAACAGGACTGTGACCATTGCTAGGTATGTTCCAATGACAATTCCTGTCGCAAATATCTGGTTGAGCTTCCAACTTTCAGGTGTAGGAGAGGGTCTAACTCTATCTTTAGATATAGTCATGATGGTCCCTGGTGCATATATAGGAGATCAACAAGAGCACTTGAGAGTATTAAGAACTAGTTTTTAAAAACATCAACATGAAGAAGCTAATGAGAGGATCATGAGGTTACCATCATTGAGTATTGCGATTATCAGAACCATGAAGGGTGGAAATTCATATTCCCATATCAATGCTAAAAGTGTAAAACCAAGCTGCATGAAACAATGATAAGACTATAAAGGTCAAGTAGATGTAACTTAAACTAACATGAGACAGATCATGTTTATGAAGTTCCTCACCACTATTCTTATGGTGATTGAGACTGCATATACCTGCAGATTCATTCATTAAACTACTTGAAAAGTTTAGATTCTTTAGCATATATGTGGAATCAGATGATGGTACTTAACTGTATAGTTCTTCATCCGCTGGAAAATGGCTCTGCTAGTCAACACAGCACTGATTATTACACTTAAGCCAGGCTCAGTTAGTACTATATCAGCAGAACTTCTTGCAGCATCTGTTGCATCCGCCACAGCTATTCCTATGTCAGCTTTTTTGAGAGCAGGAGCATCATTCACACCATCTCCGGTCATTCCAACCACATGCTGCTTTTCTTGTAAGATCTTTACAATCTCATACTTATGTTCTGAAACATAGAGAAACAAAATAGTAAAGATTGGGATTAGGAATAAGAGCACGTCTCAAACTCTGTAGATATTAGCGTTGTGGTTTTGATTATTGACCAGGGAACACTCCAGCAAACCCATCTGCCATTTCAATTAGCTCATCCACTGGAATGGCTTCATGCTCATCGTTTCTATGGCCTAACAAAGAGGAAGAAGGATACATATTGGTTCCCATACCAAGACGTCTTCCTGTCTCCTTTGCTATCGCCAACTGATCACCTGAAAGTTTTATAGCACACCATCAGAGAGTGTCTGCTCCTCTGCTTTAGAAACAAACAAACAAGCAAGCAAGCAAGCTCTAGAGTAAGGTATTCAGACTTACCGGTGATCATCTTAACACAAACTCCAAGGTTAAGAGCTCTAAGGATGGTTTCACCACTGTCATGCCTTGGTGGATCAAACAGTGGTAACAACCCACAGAACTTCCATGGTCCTCCAGGACTATTACTGCTTCTTTCTGGAACTTCCTAGAAAAAAGATGACTCAATGAATTGGAGTAACTAAGGTCATGTTAAAACCAAATCAAGAAAACAGGGCAGAGATGTTACCTGATAAGCAACCGCAAGAGACCTCAAACCTTTCTCTGCAAATCTATTGATAATGGCATAAACTCTTTGCGCAATCACATTGTTATCTTGACACAAGCTTAGAACCTATATGTAATACACCCGAGTCGGTGATGGTACTTCTTTCATGTAGAGTCAGTTTGGTAAGTACCAAGAATAGGATGATACTTAACTTGTTCAGGAGCTCCTTTGGTAGCGCGATACCATTTCCCATCAGAATCAATATATGTTATTGCAGTACGTTTGTTCACAGGATTGAACGGCAGGAAATGAACTTCTTTAATGTTTGCACGAGCCTACAGATAAACAACCTTTTGTATGAAGAAAAAACTTCTAAGAAGGTGACAAGTAATCTTGTAAAAGAGAGTTCACGTACCTCTCTAGGATCAGCAAGCATGCTAATAATTGCTGTATCTATAGCGTCCTGATTCTCTAGCCGTGAAGCTCGTCCTGCAAGCAACAAGACTGTGTCCTTGTCCATATAGTCAGCAAAAACCTGTGTAGATGGATTAGCACATTTAAACATGGAGGCAAATGTACTTGAACTGTATGAGGTGTATTGGTACCTCAATGAGATTTCTATCAACGGAAAGACTGTTCAAGGTAAGTGTTCCAGTTTTGTCGCAGCAGAGGACATCCATCCCAGCCATTTCCTCTATTGCGGTCATCCTTTTTGTAATGGCACCCTTTCATAAACAAGAAGAAGCATTAGATTCATCTCTGTTTGCTCTAATTCTAGTTAATACTAAAGAGAGAAAAGACAGTGAGATCTGTACCTGTTGTGAAAGTCGGTGAGAGCCAATGGCAAGTGTGACAGAGAGTACAGTGGGCATGGCGATGGGTATGCCTCCAATAAGCAGTACAAGAAGATTATTGATCCCAACTCTGTAGGAGCGGTGTTGTATAGGGAACATGACAATGATTTCAAGAACCATTCCAACAGCTATGGAGCAGATGCAGAAGTTCCCAATTGATGTCAGAACCTAGAAAGAAAACATGATATGTTCTTGCAAGCTGCAGAATGTATTTCACCACTTTTAAGAGAAAGAAAGAAAGAACCTGCTGAAGATGTCCAGTTACATCTGTGCTGTCCACCAAACATGCTGTTTTACCAAAGAAAGTGCTAGAACCAGTGGCTATCACAACAGCTTCTATTTCACCTTGCTTACAAGTAGAGCCAGAGAAGACTTTCTCACCCTTCTTCTTGGTCACCGGTAGTGATTCCCCGGTCAGCACTGACTGCATAAATAGATGTGAAGCTCAGAAACAGTCTTTAAAAACAGCACTAAAAGAAAAAGAGATTCATATTCTGTGCATACCTGATCAATCTTCAAGGGGTCTCCATCAAGAAGGCGAGCATCTGCAGGAATGATATCTCCAAGCTTTATACTAATTATATCACCAGGTACCAAAATAGAGGCTTCTTGCTCTTGCCACTGTCCATCTCTAAGAACCTATAAGCAGAGATCTTAATCAGATTTTAAGGTAATATGGAAACGACAGTGCAGAATCAAAAATCATATAAGGTGAAGAAACAGACTCTTGTTTTTAGAGCCAAGCGAGCCATAAGAGCAGCAGCAGCATTCCCAGCATTGTTCTCTTCAAAGAAGCTGATTGTTGCGTTGATCAGTAAAAGACAAACGATGCCAACAAAGTCTTCCCAGTCAGGACCCTGTCTCTGTAAAACCAGTTTCACCATGAGTTTCAAGGTGTGTCTTGATAAAATAAAGAAGAAACATAAACACTGAGTGTCTTACTTCACTATTTGCAAGGGCGATGGCTATCAATGCTGCAGCCTCCATAACCCATGACAAAGGATTCCACATAAATCCTAGGAACTTCAGAAACTTGTTCTCCTGTATCATTTTTTTTAAACGTCATTAGCACAAAATATCAGAGCTCAAAATAGCAGGAACATTATGGAGACACTTTGAAGGTGAGCTGTTTATACCTGTTTCTCTTCAAGTCTGTTAAGACCAAATATCTTCAATCTTTCTTCAGCATCTCCAGATAAAAGACCTCCAGGAGAAGTTCTTAGGTGTTCAAAAATCTCCTCCAATGGCAGTAGACCCTGCCAAGTTCAAGCGTCAACCCTTCTTTTTTATTACCACTATGAAGCCAAGAATTAAGAGTAAAAAGTTAAAGGAAACACACAATCATACCAAGTCAATTCCTTCTCTGTTGAAAGTGTCAGGATCCAGCAGTGGCTTGTCTAAATCCTCAGCCATGTTTTAAAGCTTCAATGGCCGGCCACTGTCAAACTTCAAAAATCTAGGATCCAGGGTTTGATTCAAACCATGGAACTAATGAAAAGAAAACCACAGAACATAAGAATGGTGACAGCATATGATATGATGAAACGAAGCTACTAATATCTTTTTCTTCGAGAATGCTACTTGAGGAACATTAGTGTGAAACAGGAAAACTTAAAAAAAGGGGTTAGCGAATATTGAAACCACCTTTCCATGGTTGACCAGTTGGTATGGAGTTAGGGGAAGATGAGATTCTTCTGCAAGTCGCATTTGGTAAGGCCATTATTTAGATCAAGCGTCAGTGTCTGTGGAAAGCAGATGGGAACTAGGAAGAGGTAGTAGTAGTAGTGGGAACAGAGAAGTGTGGTTGATCTAACGGTCACTCCTCTCACTCTCAGTCAGAAGTGTGGTTGACAAGGGACTTACTACCTGATTCTTTGGGCCTGGATTGTTTATATGGGCTGGTCAGATAGAGATAGAGAGACGGAGAAAAAACTAAAAATAATAATAGTATTGGGCTCAATAGCAAAAGCCCATTTATCATAATTCTGAATCAGACAACTTTCATTGGGTTTATTATATCAATCAGTATAGCCGGTGTGTGATTCTCATGATAGGATAAACGCAAGCACGTGCAAGAAAAGACCAAACACAAGACAAAAGCATGTCTTCCATGATCATTTTTAAAAAAAAAAAAGATAATTGTAGAAACATGTAAACATGCCAAATTAGAGAGGTCTTAAATAAAAGCTATGGATTAATTTCCGAAGGCTGCAACCGTCTTAAATAAAAGCTATGGATTAATTTCCGAAGTCTGCAACTTCGACGCTTTTGTTGGAGTCAACGATTGCTGGAGGATCAAAGCGAGTAAAGAGCTTGTAAGAGGAGATTAGAGAGAGAACCACATATAAGCAAACCACGACGAACGTGATTATGACAGAAGCAGTGGCTCTATGGCAGAAACTGCCAAAGGAACTGCACGCATCGCTCCACGTAATGGCATCGTCTCCTTTGTAGGCCAAGTACAGAACTTCAGTAGACACAGCTCCAGCAGCAAGAACCACGTAGGTCAGAATCTGAAATGACCACGTTATTAAATTAATTAGTAACTATTAAGAGCGGGTCATTTGATAAATATATAACCGAATTAATGTATAATCAGGATATAATATGAGACCTGGTCGAGACAGAAGAAGGTCCAAACACGAGGCATTGTGGAAGAAGAACCAGGCATGGCAGAAATGGCTGCTGAGAGAAGAGAGTAGCCTGCACATATTCCATTTGCGTGCACCAAGTACCTAATCGTAATTAAGGTTCATTATTATTACCATCACCAATCATTCATTACTTTTTTAGTCCAATAGCATAACCATTTAATCCTTCTGATGAATCAAACCTTAACTTAAATAATCAACACATGTAACTTGACTAATGCGTGCACCAAGTACCTAATCGTAATTAAGGTTCATATAACCATAACTAACCATTCATTGTTTTTTTTTTGTCCATAGCATTAATCTTTCTGAATGAAACCCTAACTTAAATAATCAACACATGTAACTTGACTAATACGTCTCTTCATACTTTGGTATGTATGTAATTAATTAAAGCACGGTTTGTTTGGTTTAACGGTCCAAATTAGTTAATAAATCTGTAACTAATTAACCATGTCACAATCCCTAATCGTGAATACTAAATAGTGAGCTGTAACTCAAAAATGTTAAAGATTATAAATTAATAAAATTATATATCTATGTATGGATAAGATACCTGAAAGCAGAGAGGTTGGAGTAAGAAACTGAGCCGAACTCATTATCCTGAGAGTCTTTAAGCATGATAACAAGCGCCGCAAGGCAAAGACCCACCGGAGCTAACCGGAGCATTGTCTCGGCGGTTCGGATTCCCGTACTACCATCCTCCCATTTCTCCGTCGCAGCACCACCGGAAACGCCGTTGCTAGTCTTGTGATGATCATCGCTCTTGTCCATTTTCTTCTTCGATTTTTTTGTTGTTCCTATCTCTTTCTCTTGTTGCGGTTGCTGAGGGAGAACTGTGGTTATAAACAAGTGGTGGTGAATTTAGTGTGTGAAATTAAAATGGGATAAAAGAAAGTGTTGGATCGATAGGGTTGGTGAATGCATTTAATTTCGATATTCATGACAATCATGTCGCACTTCCCTAGACGGAACATTTAAAGGTTTCTCAATTGACAACAACGCTAGACATGTGAAGATAAATCGCTCCACTACGATCTAAGCTAAGTCATTGGGATTATTATTCTACAACTCTATAATCAAATTCACTGTAATATTTTGTGTAGATACGACGTTATAAGAATAATTTCTATTAAAAAAAGAAATTTGTTATCCATCTCTTTTATTTTAACGCTTCAGTCTTAAGAAAGCTACTAAATTACTACTAATGCATAATAAAGCATCGTATTTACTAACAGAAAATCATAGTTACGTTTCTTACTATATGGTCTACGGACTGAGTTAGGAAACCGGTTAGCATTTATATCAAAGAACTCTATCTAGGTTTGAACTTTGAAGTTAATATTTCTTCGTTTATATATTTCAAAAACGTAAATCATGTTTATAGAATATTTATATTTGGAGCTGTTCCAATCTCGTGACCGACACTACGTCCTGGAACATTTGTTTGCTTGTAGAGAGAGTAAATGTATAGATCGAGTAGGTAATACCATAATGGTGTTTTTTCAAAAAAAAAAAAATACCGTAATGGTGTTGTTATGTTTTTCCATAGTATATTAAGGTTTACTTGGTTTGTTGACCCCTTTAATGAAAGCAACTAACTTTTTTTTTTTTTTTGGTCAAACAATGAAAGCAACTAACTATGAATAATAGCCCGCTGTGATTTTTGGTTGAACAAATAAATACTCTGGCTGCAAAGTTTTTTTTTCCACTCTGCCTCCAAATTTCCATAAGCATAAGCCTTGGTTAACAGCATAACCCATATTCCCTCTAAACATTTTGATTTTTTTTATCATTATCTGATAAATATTTGGGAGCAAATAGTTTTAAAATCAAAACATCATGCTGTGTGTTGTTGACTTGTTGTTAATTAATAAATATTTATATTCCATTATAAACAGCAGAACAAGTAATTGACTTGTTAAATTCAACTATGTATTGTAATTGGAAATGGATCAATTATTGGCTATGGGGTGTCAGTTTTAGATGATATTGACATAATTGATAGAGGAAAATATATCAAATATGCAAATTATTTCGTGTTAGGCACGAAAGGAGGAACAAGTCCTCTAACGAATATGTATGGTTCATGGTTTTTCTTGTTTTAGTTTTACAGATATATATTTTTAAAAAATCATGTACTTAATGATTTTTGAGTTGTTTGAATTGAATAAATAAATCTTGCATATTTTGCTCTTGTTATTTTTTGCTCTTTATATTTTATGGGTTCAATTTAGTTATTTATTGAATATATAGCCAAAACAATTAATTTGATAAAATCAAAAGTCATTCAGAATTTTAAATCGGTTTTCTTGATTTGATGACAATATTTAGATATTCAATTCAAACATTTATTTATTATGGATTTTCATGCTTTTAGAAGCTAGAAAGTACACAAACAAAGAAAATACAGGAGAGAAAATACAAATTTCACATAAGAACAGAACATAATGGTCTTGATACGGAACCATTTTCTTTCCTTGTGTGTTCAGACCAAGTAAGGCAAACATCAAAAGCATCTACTCGGCTCCAAACTTCTTCCTGAGGGCATAAGCATACTCAATAATCTTGTCAGAATCAGCTAATGCCTTAACCACGCTCTCTCTTTCTAAACACCTCTTGGTCCACTCAGTCAGCTTTGGGAACTCTGTTTCGAAACTAAACTCACCAAACTTCTCCATAGCTTTGAACCAGCTGTAATAACCCATCAACGCGATGTCTAGGAACCCAAACACTTCCCCACCGTAGTAAGTTTTGTCTCCAAGCTCTGTTTCAAGTGTCTTGAAATGTTCAATCAGTTCTTTCTTGGCTGCAACTTGATCTTCTCCCTTTGTTCCCCATATTTTCCATGCTGGGTCGTAAAGCTGAACACACACACACACAGCAAGAATCAAACAAAGTCATTAACAATCAGATTTTTTATTCTTCTTTACGATGCATTTGTAAATGTAAACCAAAGGGGAACAGATTTTTTTTTTTGGAGAAAGATACAAGTTCTTAAATCTTTACACATCAATCAAGAAAGCCTAGTAAAGAAAACATCTAAAACTTAGATTATATTTAAATCAATCTGATCAAAGAGTTTTTATAAAAAATATATATATTTCAACTGAACCGGTCCTAAAATTTTGATACAAAAATTTAGGGACTAAACCAATGTTTTATTGGGCTATATCAGAACAGACCATGTATTTCAAAAGAGATCGTTTACCTTTTTGTCGATGAAATCTGCCCAGAACCTTGCTTGAGCTTTCTGGTAAGGATCAGAGGGGAGTATTGGGTATGTATCGGACCAAACCTCGTCGATGTACTCGAGCTGGATTAGAGATTCACAGATCGGTTTACCTTTGTGGATGAGAACCGGAATCTTCTTATGAATTGGATTCATCTCGATGAGTAAAGGAGTCTTAGTCCATGGATCTGTCTCGATGTACTCATAACTCACTCCTTTCTCAGCCAAAGCCATCTTCGTCCTCATCCCGAACATGCTTGGCCAAAAATCAAGAAGAACCAATTCGTCCGCCATTGTTTTAAGATCAACAACTGTTATCAACTTCGCACTTATTAGTATTAATGTCTTTCTTGAATATGTGGAAGTAGAATGAAGATAAAGAGATTGGTGCGCATAGTGAAAGAGTGAAAAAGCTCGTTAGTGAGATAAAGAAGAGTGAGAAAGTTGCTCTCTAGAGACCCCAAGTGGGATATAGCTGTGTGTCAGTAGAAAGAGTCTTTGTTACGTTTCCTTGTGAGTGGAGGTGGTTGAAACACGTTGGGTTTATTAAATTTTATCCTCTTATTGCAACTTTCAAGTACTTTTGGGTAAAATTAAAGATATTCTGAGTGTTTTTTGCTGTGTTCTTCAGAAACTCAAGTCTTGTGTTTGGCAAGTTTCTTTCGTGGTTTCTAAGATTTTATCAGTTTTTAAGCATGTCTGTGGCTATGGATAGAGCTTTAATGGCTCTAACACTGGAGGAGGAAGAAGAACCGTTTATCATGCCAGATCTACCAGAGTTTACTTCGGTGGAAGAAAATCGTCTGAGTCTTATGGGAAGAATCTTAAACCCGGATTACCAGCGTATGCCGGGTCTCATCATAACGATGCCTCGCAAGTGGGGAAAAGAGGGGAAAGTCAGAGGAGTAGCTCTTTCTCAGGAGAGATTTCAGTTCATCTTCCAGACAGAACATGACCTGTTAGATGTTTTGGAGAAAGGAGTTCACACGTATAAGGAATGGGTCATTGTACTGGAGCGATGGGTGGAAAACCCTCCTGACGACTATCTGCAGTTCATTCCATTGTGGGTGAGGATAAGCAATATTCCAGTAAACTACTACACTACTGGAGCATTGACGACGCTGGGAGATATGGTGGGGAAAGTCATTGTCGTGGCTTTTGATCCTACAAAGGCCATTACTCAGGACTTTGTTAGAGTTCAGGTTCGATTCAACGTTGCGCATCCGCTGAGAATGGCTAGAGTCCTGAACGTCAAAGGGAAAGAAGTAACCATTCACTTCAATTATGAAAGAGTGCAAAAGAGGTGCCATGAATGTCAATGCTTGAATCATGAGAAGCCCAAGTGTCCCCTGATGATAAAGAAGCGACAGGATGAGGCTCAAGCAAGAAGACAGAAGGTGATGGAGAGATTACCAATTGATGTTGGGAAGCTGAACCTAGAGGATCCTCTGTATGGGGTTTTGGAAGAGACACAAATGGGGATAGATCCAGGTTCCGGAAGGCCCAAGATAGCCAAAGAAGTCCTTGATGAGATGCGAAGGTACATGATGGCAGATACTGGTGAAGATAGAGCCATCAAAGTGGACAAACTCAGGACTACGGTCAGGGAGGCAGAGGCAGATCCAGTTGCTCAAAGGTCTGTCCTTCGTCTGGAGACAGTGCCGATAATTACTCGTGATCTCAACAAGGGTAAAGGGCCGGTTTTTGAGTATGGGGACAAAGTTCAGAAGAGAGTGGAGTTTGATTTGAATGTCAACCCAAATAAACTTATGGCTGGAGCTTTCAAGGCTTTCAACTCTTACAGTGTAACCAGTGCACCTCTTCTTCTTCTCGGCTCGGAGGCATCGGATGAAAGCAGCGTTGCAAGTGAGCAGCGAACCCCTTCTGTAAGTTCAACGGTTTTCCGGGCAGGCTCTTTGGAACCTGGAATTTCCGGAACGATCAGAAGAAGGTTTGCTCCTCGTAGACGTCCTCCCAAAGGAGTGAGAAAAGCAAATGCTGCGATCTCCAAGATCAAGAACCAAGAGGACCTTGAAGACAGGAGGGAAGGGAAGCAAGAGATTGGAAGTAGGAAGAGAAAGAAAGTAGAGCAGGAAGATGGAGGCAGGTCAACAATGAAGGCTCAGTGCCTTAAGGCAGTCCCGAATGAGGGACAGCCCAATCCCCAATGAGCATTATGAGTTGGAATTGTCAGGGTTTGGGGCGGCCTCAAGGCCTGACAATTCAACGTCTGCGGGAGATGCGTAAGAAACATTTTCCGGAGATTCTGTTCTTGATGGAAACGAAGAAGCCTCGAGATATTTTGGTTGATACTAAGGTCTGGTTGGGCTATGACCGTGTATATACTGTTAGTCCGGATGGGTACAGCGGGGGGTTGGCTCTGTTTTGTAAGAAGAACATAAAAATCGATGTAAAATATGCTGATAAAAATCTTTTGGACTGTCTAGTGCAGTATGGTGATAATACCTTCTTCTTGTCTTGTATATATGGGATTCCAGGAAGTGAAGGTCGTAATATTGTGTGGGAGCGTTTAACACGTATTGGTGTAAATAGAAAAGAACCATGGTGTCTTATTGGTGATTTTAATGAGATACTGTGTAATGAGGAGAAGACTGGTGGTCCAAGACGTTCTGATGCATCCTTCATGCCTTTTGCGGATATGCTTAAAAGTTGTGGAATGGAAGAGTTAATAAGCAAAGGCGACAAGCTTACTTGGGGAGGTATGCGTTGGAAAAAATGGATTCAATGTGCACTGGATAGATGTTTTGGGAATCAAGCATGGCATGATCTGTTTCCAGGTTGTAATCAAACCTTTTTGGAGAAGCGAGGGTCAGATCATAGGCCGGTTTGGATGAATTTCTGTGCTACTCAGGAATCTTTTAAAGGACAATTCAGGTTTGACAAAAAACTGCTGATGCAACCTGAGATCAATAATCAGATAAGGAGTGCCTGGACATCAAATTCAAATGGGAGAAATCTTTCTGTTTCGCAGAGAATTAAAAGATGCAGATCGGCTATAAGTTGCTGGAAAAAACAGAGAGTTTTCAATGCACAAGATAAGATTCAGTTACTGCAGAAGAGACTGGAATGGATGCAGTCAAGATCATATCCTTGTTTTTTCATGATTAACATCATTAAGAAGGATTTGATCAAGGCTTACAAGGAGGAGGAGTTATTCTGGCAACAAAAGTCCAGAGATAAATGGTTAGTCTATGGAGATCGCAGCTCCAAATTCTTCCACGACTCAGTCAAAACGAACCGATCAAGAAACCAGCTTTCTAGGCTGAAGGACAAACATGGCAGTTTGCAGTGGTCAGAAGGAGCCAAGGCGGAAGTGGCGATAGACTATTTTACAGAGCTGTTCAGATCGTCAAATCCACGTTCTTATGAGCCTGTGTTACAGAGTATGGTTCCCAGAGTTTCTGAGGAGATGAATGATGCGCTCATCAGACCAGTTTCAAGAGATGAAGTTAGAGAGGCAATTTTCTCTATCAAAGCAGATAGTGCGCCAGGCCCCGATGGCATGACGGGACGGTTTTTTCAGAAGTATTGGAGCATAATAGGGGATCAGGTCACTAAAGAGGTTCAAGAGGTCTTTCAATCCAGATCCATGCCTAGAGACTGGAATTTTACTTACCTCTGTCTTTTGCCAAAGATCAACGATGCGGAACTGATGAAAGATCTTAGACCTATTAGTCTTTGTTCCGTTTTGTATAAAACGGTTTCTAAGATTATGGTCAGAAGACTCCAACCTTTTTTACAAGACATTGTCTCCGTCAATCAATCTGCTTTCGTCAGGGACAGACTCATCTCTGATAATATAGTCATTGCTCATGAAGCGGTGCACGCGTTGAAAGCACATCCTTCGATTGCAAGCGAGTATATGGCAGTGAAAACTGACATGTCCAAGGCATATGACCGCGTTGAATGGAGCTATTTGAGGAGTGTATTGTTGGCTATCGGGTTCTCTCCAACATGGGTTGATTTAGTGATGATGTGTGTCTCAACGGTGACCTTTGCGGTGTTGATTAACGATCATCCTTTTGGACTGATTCATCCTCACAGGGGATTACGCCAAGGTGATCCACTATCACCTTTCCTGTTTGTTCTGTGCACGGAGGGTCTCACTCATTTGCTAAACGTGGCGGAACGGAATGGTTTGATCCATGGGATGAGTTTTGTAGAAGAAGGTCCAGCAATAAACCACTTGTTGTTTGCTGATGACAGCCTGTTCATTTGTAGAACGCTTCAGGTGGAAGTATCGGCTCTTAAAAAAATCCTCTCGTTCTATGAAGATGCAACAGGGCAAACCATAAACTTGGAGAAATCATCGATAACCTTTGGTGATAAAGTGAGTGGTGATTCAAGGGACATTATTCAGAACCTTTTGGAGATTTTTACCGAGGGAGGAGCAAGTAAATATCTTGGATTACCGGAGTGTTTCTCGGGCTCTAAAGTGGATCTATTCTCTTATCTTAAGGATAGAACACAAGGAAGATTGGAGGTGTGGTACTATCGCCATCTATCTCAGGGAGGCAAAGAGGTCTTACTGAAATCAACAGGATCTTCATTACCAGTGTACGCCATGTCATGTTTTAAACTGCCAAAAACAGTCATCGCAAAACTCACGAGTATGATGTCTGCCTTTTGGTGGGGAACTGATGCACATCAGAGGAAAATTCATTGGGTTGGATGGGATCGTATGTGCTTACCAAAAAAGCAGGGAGGCTTGGGCTTCCGAGATTTAGAGGTCTTCAATCAAGCAATGCTGGCTAAACAAGCATGGAAAATATTATCTCAACCAGAAGGCTTAATTGCGAGGTTTCTAAGAAGTAGATACTTCCCTGGAGGAGATTTCTTGTCGGCAGTGTTAGAAGACAGGCCTTCTTATGCGTGGAGAAGTTTGCTTTATGGAAGAGACCTCTTGATCAAAGGTCTCAAACATAGAGTGGGCAATGGGAAAAATACAAGAGTCTGGATTGATAAGTGGATCGAGGATCCAGTAGAAGGAATGAGAGTCCCTTGGATTAAAAACTACCGGTTTGATGTTAATCTTAGGGCCAGTGCTCTGATTAATGTATCCACTCGGAGATGGGATTTAGATGCGCTGAATGAAGTTTTTGTTCCTGGTGATGTGGAGATTATTTTAAAAAATCAACCAGTGGTCTCTAGAGACGACTTTCACGTTTGGAAATTCAATCGAAGTGGTCAGTTCTCCGTCAAGTCCGCATATTGGCTAGCCTCCTCCAAAAAAACTATGGCGTTGCATCCGGAGGTGCTTTCTCAGCCTTCGGTAAATTGTTTGAAGGAGCAAGTTTGGAAGGTTGGTACGGCGCAAAAGATTAGAGTGTTCTTGTGGAAAGCTCTAAGCGAGGCGCTCCCTGTTGCGGATCTGATCAGGTTGAGAGGCTTGAAAGTGGATGAAAGGTGTCAGGTCTGTGGTCTCCAAGGAGAATCGATTAATCACATTCTGTTTGAGTGTACGGTGGCGAGACAAGTATGGGCTTCTTCGGGAATCCCGACTCCCGAGTTTGGCTTTCACCAGACCTCAATTTTTGAAAATGTAAGTTATCTGTTGGGTCTGAAGCAGAAACGGAGTTTTCCTACTCACATCACTCGGGTGTGGCCTTGGATTGTGTGGATGCTATGGAAGGCTAGAAATGAATTCTTGTTCCAGGGGAGAGATATAGTTCCGGCAGAGATTGTTATCAAGGCATATCGAGAGGCTGAGGAATGGGTTGAGGCGCAAGTAATAGAAAATGAGATGATCAATGCAGAGAGCGCCAACCTGAAACCGGAAAAAGCCAAGTGGAAGCCACCGGAGAAAGGGTGGAAAATGTGTAATGTGGGTTTTGATTGGAACAATGAAAAAAGTCTAGCAGGTGGGGGTTGGGTAGTGCGCAACGAGAGAGGAGTTGTCCAATGTCACAGTAGAAGAGCTTTTAGCAATATTCGGTCTGTTGATGAGGCTAAGCTTGCGGTGATATTGTGGACACTTGAAAGCATGAAGAGTCATAGGATGACTAAAATTATTGTTGCAGGGGAGTTTGGAGATTTTTTTGGAG
The DNA here is from genome assembly GCF_000801105.2 of Raphanus sativus. Classification (NCBI taxonomy): domain Eukaryota; kingdom Viridiplantae; phylum Streptophyta; class Magnoliopsida; order Brassicales; family Brassicaceae; genus Raphanus; species Raphanus sativus. The sequence goes on along the minus strand of NC_079518.1, from coordinate 2,988,646 downwards.
CAGTTGAACGGCCTCAAGCGTGGCCATCTTTCTGTTTTCAGGCAGGAGAGATTGAGATGGGAAGATCTCTAATTGTTGACTGTAGGTTTTTGGTGGTTAGAAAAGAAGCTAACAGAGGAGCTACTTTCATTGCACAAAGTGTCACGAAACAGGGGTTGGTAAGATCGTACGTTCAGTGTGGTCATCCTTCTTGGCTTTTTGAGTTCTTTGTAAATGAAAGTCGTGGCCTTTGAGCCTTGTTTATGGGCTTCTGATATCAGAGTAGTCTGATCTAGTTCTCCCCTTGTTTGGGTGGAGTTGTATTGGTTTTTGGTTGTCTAGATCAACGTATAGGTCATATGGATGATCTGGTTGTACATTAGGTGTATTGTAAAAGCTTAATCAATATTATGAATGGAATTTCAAGGGAAAAAAAAAAAAGAGATTGGTGCTCTGGTCTTTATAGAGTAACCACGAAACTAGGGTGCTACACGTAACATCACATAATTAATTATTCAATATTTCAAATTTATTTTTTCCTTATATAATATGTGGACTAGTAGATGTTCACGTTTACACCATGATCTTAAATATTATTTTCTTAATATTTCCCCGATTCAGTCGAGATATGATATCTTTTTATTATTATCTGTCAACTAACTTCTCGATTCGGATGGAGATATCACTGTATTATTGAGAATTTTAAAATAATACCAGTACAGTAGTACGTTCTCTTTTTATTATCGGAGAGTGTATTTTTCTTTTCTTTTTACTTAAAGCAAGGCTATATAGTTTGACTTATAATGATCATTAAACCATTGATTTGGTATTAAATAAAACGTGGCATTTGTCTGGGTCTTTTTCTAGTGCTACTCCAGCTGCCTGCATGTGTTCTTTAATTGAACTTTTTTTTGGTAAAAGTGTTGTTTAATTATGTACTTGAACATTGTTATAACTTATACGGTTGAACCAAACAAATAGTAAAAAGCTACTCCATCCGTTTCATATTAAGTGTCGTTTTAGAGAATTTTTTTCGTTGCAAAATAAGTGTCGTTTTAGAGTTTCAATGCAAAATTTATTAACTTTATTCTCCATTCTATTTTTCTATTGGTTGAATTGTATCGGTAATGATGTTTTTATATTGAAAATATGCAAAATTAAATGTTTTCTTAATCCGTGTGCACAAGTCTAAAACGACACTTATAATGAAACAGAGGGAGTATTATACTTTGTATCGGCAAATATTTTAAATTTTGATATTGTTGAAGCTCGGCCTTTAACAACAACTAGACTTTTTTGACATGCGCGCCTTTTGCGAGTATATTTTTTTCAAAAATACTTTGTTATTATTTATTTTTCATGTTATTATCAAATATCATATATGTGTCATCATACGATTAATCATATTTTATATGTATCATCGTATAAGTAATTATATAATTAATAATATTTTATGTGTATCATCATATATCTTCTAGAATATATTTGCAAAGTGATTTTGCCACATGTCTTCTCTATAATCAATTTCACAAAACAAATATGACATGGCTAATGAAATTGATGACATGGCTTCCGGAAAAAATATGACATGGATAATTTCATTTAATGTTGACTTATATTTTTGGCAAACTTATTAGAATATGGTAATAATTCATATATTGCATTTAATATTGATATTTCTTTTTGATAATTTTTTAAAAATATAGTAATAGCTCATACATCATCCATAAAATATGGATAATTTCATTTAATGTTGATTTATATTTTTGGCAAACTTATTAGAATATAGTAATAATTCATATATTAGATTTAATATTGATATTTGTTTTGGTAAATTTTTTTTTAAATATACTAATAGCTCATACATCATCTATAAAATAAATATATTCATACATAACATTTCAAATTTCGAAATATTATTCTTTTGTATAATAATACAATTTGTATTACTAAATCTTTCAAAAATTTCTACAATTTTATAAAATTTAAATATCTAATCGTAAGATCATTAGTTTCTTATATATCTACAAATTTTTAAAATATTATGTAGGCTGATTTTTGATAATTATACAATTTTATATCATTTTATTAGTTTTATACAAATTGATTTGATATATATCAAATATATATTAAATATTAATAAAAATAGTAAAATCTATAATATTTAATAAAAATAAATAAATATAAGTTAGATTTAAAATTTTTTTACTGCGCATGGTGCAGGAAAACACCTAGTTTATATTTTAAAACTTAATGTAAAATATAAAAACCATAATTTAAGTTGGTATTTGAAATTGAGCTTTATATTGTATTTTCTTATATATATTGAAAATATTTTTATAATGGTTATTAGAAAATAGTTTAGTAAAAATCAATTTTTGATATAAACCAATTTTAAATTATTATCTTGATTTGAAATATATATAAAATTTAAATTTTGTTTGATTAGACCATTTTTGTATATTTTAAAATGACTCAAATAGATAGTTTCTCATATTATAATAGACTTCCAATTTTTCTTAATAACATAAGTATTATTTTTTTTAATATAATGTTATTCATGTTTTCAAACAACATTATACTGATATTAATGTTACCAAACAATTCTCAAATGTATTTCAGTTTTAGTAATATATATATATATATATATATATATATTATATATATATATATATATATATATATATATATATCTATAATATTATTTGAGAAGTCAGTTTCGTATGTGTCGTGCTCACGTTAATTCTCACAGTGGTTGATTACACTGTTACCCTTAATGAATTAAAACTATTACATTTAAATATTATTATTAAATTTTTATTTAGTTTCCTTTTTAAAGTTTTCCAAATAACATATATAATAAAAAGGAAACATTTATAATGTTTAAGAAACAAATTCAAAAACGAAAATATATGTATATATAATATGATTTCATTAAAAAGAAAAGTTCACAAAATAGAAAATTTCATTTAAAAATATTTTTGAATAACATAATATATATTCTTTTGAAATAAAAATATTTCTTTATATCTTTATTTTCTTAGATGAACAATATATATATATTGTATATAATGTCATTTCACAATTTCAAACAATACAAAAATATATATTTTTCAAAGTAATAGAAATATTTTTTATATATCTAACTATTTTCTTACATGATTACATAAAATAATTAAGTAACACAAACTGATATATGTTTGATTGACTACAAATAGTTTATGATCAGTTAGTATTATTGAAATGTTTTATTTATTTTTTCATATATTTATTTGATTAGATCTTTGAATTACAGCAAAACAAATTTTATAAATTATATTCTATTTATATAATATAATTTCTAAAATACAATCACATAGTTTTTGTAAACTGCTTATTTTTATTGGATATTAAAAATAGAAAAATTTAACGATAAACATATTTTGATCAAATAATTATAAAACATTTTAAAATAACATAACACTATATATTTTTAACTGGGTAGATATATTATATTTTATCGTTATTAAAATTATTTTTTTATTAATATTAAATTTTGTTTTTAATTTTATTTTTTATGTTTTTGGAACTTAATATAACCATAATCAAAATACCAAAGCGGAACTGAATTCTAATTTTGTAAGATTATTTAAAATAAATTTCAGTTCATTGTTTAATAAATCTAAAGCATAAAATTATTTAGAATTTATATTATATTTTAATTATTTTAAATATTGATATGTTCATGAGTTTCCAAAAATGTATTAGTTACTTATGTATATGTATGTAACTTCCTAGAACTCTTCGCTTTGTTTTCTAATAATAGTTTTCCTTTAAACCAACGATAAATATTATGAAAATACATGCAAATTTAAAAGATAAATAAAATTAATTTTATTTTACTTAATTATAATAAAGATAATTATAGTTTGAATTTAGAGACATAAATGCAATATACCAAAATGATAACTAAATCGACTGTAAAAATCAAAACCGGTTAGATATAATATATCTAATTTCATATCTCTAATTAAAGTAATATAATATTATTAATATAAACTATGCATACAAATTATAAATTAATTTTAAATTAAAAATAAATAACAATTAATTATTATAGTATATTTAATTTATAAAATTTTATATCCGTGCATGAGCACGGGAAAATCACCTAGTATATATATATATGAAATCTTCAAATTTAAATTGAATGGCAACATAAACACAAAGATCAAAACTAATTTGATGTAAGGGACAGTTTGAAAAACTTGTTTTAGTTAGACATGCAAATGTGATTGCCAAAAAGACATATTAGACATGCAGTATTCGGCCCGAAACGTTAACAAAGCCGGCCCTTTATGGATTAAACATAGAATTAAAAAGCCTGAACCATGACCCAATTATTAGTAAGGATCCAATCTGTTGTTTCGTTGAGTTAGTATAAGAGCAACTAGTTCACGTGATGTTGTGATTCTACATATTCGATCAACTAAGGTGTGCTTTGACCAATTAAACTACAGTAGTATATCGATAAACAGTTTTCAGATAATACTATCAAGTCTATCTAGTACTTGGTCAGTCAAGGCTGCTAGACTAATAACGGTCTAACCTGTTTTACCTCATACAAGAATCACGTCAAAGGCCACATGTATATTTAAATAATACGCCGTAATTGACCGTAATTTATCACCTTTTCCCCCAAAAAATTAAGAGAAAAAAAACATAAATAGCTTTTGTTATTACTCATATAAAGTTATAAACACCTATCAAATTTGTATAAAAAAGGTATCCATCAAATCTATCTGCATTTACAGTGAAAACTGTTGGTGTAAAGGTAGCAAAATAAACCTCACATCTGTACAAAAATCCTTGAAATATAGTTACAATCTCCAAGTTTCATTTGATCCATTCGGTTACAAACCTTTCTATAATGCAACGTTAATTAACTGAGTCTAATTTCTATAGTAAGTGGAATATCTTCGCCAAAAAAATCGTTATACATGAAAGCCTTTGATCGTAACACCATACGTAAGTATGTTCCAGAACCAATAAATCATTCAACCTATATAATAATTGCGTTTGCATAATTGTTTTTAATTATGCTGATTCAAAAAAAAAATCTGCGCTTATCCATATAGTTTTTTTTTTTTGAACTGGGCTTATCCATATAGTTCATACGGAATCGCAACACTAAATGTTTCTGGAACATATATTTTAAAAAGACAACATATAAGAAAGCCTCAGTTCAAAAAAAAAAAAAAAAGACAACATATATATTTTCATTCTGTGTATATATGTTCGCATATATTTGTCTACACATATAAATACAACAAGCATCTCGAGATTCAAAAGGCAAATTACTCAGAGACCAAAACAAGAATACCAGATACTAATTCTTTTTTGTCATCACAGAAAAAGCAGATCATCAAAGTATGTCTAGAGTGAGGTCTGAGCCGACGAAAGTTGTTTTCATTAACACACAGTATGTCCAGACAGATGCTCGGAGCTTCAAGTCAATTGTTCAAGATCTCACCGGTAAAAACGCTGTCGTCGCTGAGGGGCCTTTCGAATTCTCCGGGCAAGGGTACGGTGGAAAAGATTCACCGCAGCAGTTTTTTCGGCGGCGGAAGAGAAGCAGAAGCAGGTGTAGAGGCGACCGAGTTCGATAGATTTTTCAGGGAAATGCCTCGGGTCGGCGAATTGTATAATCTATGGTCAGAAACTTGAATATGAAAAAAAAAAAAATTATTTAGTTTATTTTTCTCGTGGATATCATGGCCCATGGGGTCTCATCTTTGTATCTCAAAGCCCTTGTTTACTAGATTAAGAGGCCTATGTAAACACGAGTGAACCTAAAATCCCCTTCTTATTATTATTTGAGGAGATCATTTAAAAATAAACCTTTGTCTTATGTGGGATTTACAAGTGTGTCATTTCTTAGGTGTCACAACCACAATCCACCTCATAACCTTTTTGAAAAAAACCCTCTTCAATCTAGACTAATTACATATCATGCCATTACATTTAATATATAGTATATGTTTCATTTTATCCATATTCATTAAAGACAAACAATGGAATTTAATGAGTTGCTAGATAAGGAAAATATCAATATTGTCAATAATTATATTCTTCGGTTATTATTTAACCATTTAAGAAAATGGATACTCGAAATCAATAAAAAAAAATGAATTAGTTGTGGGTGTCTTTTCTGTTTCTTTCAAAAAATGTTTTAAAACAATGGAAACTTTGGATCGATTTTCCGAAATGAAATTTATTGTTTATATTATATACAATATTTTGAGTGATGTAATCGTTGAGAGTTTGAGTTTACACTATTTTATGAAATGTTAAGTCAATGTATAATGTTTTCGGAACCATGATTACAAAGATAACTTCAAAACTAAAATAATATTTGTAAATTATTAACATTTATAATCGTCAGCCACTTTTCGTGATTTCAATTATGTTTGAGTCAATGAATTATATTTAAGTGAATCAAAAATAAACTTAATGAAGTAAATCTTGGTGTCAAGTCAAATATTAGTCACAAAATTTGAGTTAATCAATCATATATGAGATTTCAATTATGTTTAGTCTATATTGTATTCTTTCCTATTTTAGAGCTAGACTGATGTAGAAACGTAAATCACAGGCCAAAAATGATCACAATAACAACAGCGATATTATGAAATCTTTCACAGTAAAGTAATTTTTATCAATCAATTATTTTCGGTATTTCAATTATGGTAGTCTATTATATTATTACCAATTTTAGATGAAAATATAAGGATTGATTGTGATACATGATAGTAACCTAATAAATTTTCAAATTAAAAAAAATATGCGACTGATTACTGATTTAATTCTTTTTTTTTCAAAACTTACAGTAATGTCGTCATTAAGTGTGTTGCTTATGGAACACTTACTCATGTTTTCTAAAAATTTATGGAATTCGACAAATGCTAACGTCGTACTTTGTGTTTTATAGTTTTGGCAAATTAATTGGGGAAAAGGTAATTTATTATATTCTTTTAAACCGGTTGAGATAATATTATCTGTATACTTTTCTAAATGTTTTTTTTATCATGATAAGGTCGATTCAAGAATTTGACTAACATTGATCGGTTTTTTTAAAGTTCTGTTTGAACCCAATGATGTTCCAGAAATTGATGCTTTCAGAAAGAGGTAATATATTTCTCTTAATTACTTCACATTTATATAATTCTTTGTAATTTGATAAGCTTATATTCTTTGTTATTGTTCTTTATAGGATTGCAAACAGAGAGTTTTGAAGATACTTTCCACATCAGTTGTTGTTATTGATTGTTTTGTCTGCAGAACTTTTTTTTTAAGTTCTAATTTTCATAATTTATTATTATAATGTCTACGTTTTGTTTTTTTATGGAAGAAATAATTGGATTCTCTATTTTACTTTTAATATTCAACTCATAACTAATTGATATATGTGTTTACTATTTATTTACGTTTTTAAGATTATATCTAACTAATGATCCAAAATACTTAAGAAACAATGTAACTAACCATATACAAACAAAATCAATTTAACTCACTCCGTTATTGTATAACATGTAATATATGTGACCCCATATTTACTTTCTGAAAATAAATAGTATAAATATTACAATTTTAATAGTCTATTTACTCCGCGTAGGGTGCGGATCATCGTTTTATACTTTATACTATAAAATGCTGTATGATATTATGGAAACATAAATTTCGATATTATACTTTATACATAAATTTTGAAAGTGTCCAAAGTATAATAAAAACTAGAATTTGATCTACGCCTCCGCATGGATGTTGATTTAATTTTTGTTCAACGTAAACTCATAAACTGCTGGTTTTATAAGAAAAACTCATTTACATTTTTATATTTGCAATTTACATACATAGTAGAATATATTATGATGTTTGATAATAATATTTTTATTTGTACGAAATATTATATTAAAAATCTATAACTTGATGCAATTTGATGCAATTGTACTATTCATATATTGACATGTTCTTTTGTAAATTTATTTTAAAATGAAACAATATACTAATTTTTGCATTAGTTTTCTATGAGTTATTTATGATATTTTATTTATTTCAAAATTAAACTCTCAAAATTTTTATATTCGACTAAACTAAATAAGGGAATATTATATTTAAATATATATATATATATATATATATATATATATATATATATATATATATAGAGAGAGAGAGAGAGAGAGAGAGAGAGAGAGAGATAATCCCATAATTTAATCCCAAGATTTTTTAACTAAGAAATCAACATAAATGCTAATAGACAAATAATTTTGACCACATAAATTATTAGATTCTTTAATATGGTCAAATCTCATAGTTAATATTGTTTTCATATTTGTTGATTTTTATTCATAAAATAAAAGTTAGGTATTATTCAGATTAAATTTTTGGCGATATTATATATGTTTTCTTTCAAATCGAGGTGAAATTAACACTTTCAGTTATTAGTCTGTTCGTTAGTTAATGTTTACTAAGGAAATAAAAAATAAATCTAGAACCAATTAATATCATTTTCCAAATATTCTAAAATTATATTAAAAATAATAATTTACTTGGTCGATAATTTGTAAATTTATTTATTTTAATTTATATTTAAAATAAAAAAATAATTCTAGAACCAGCTAATACTTTACAAAAGTATTAGTTACAAATTTTTTTAAAAAAATATTAAAAATGTGAATAGCAATCTATATGTTATCATAAAAAGTTAGTGACATATATATTACATATTCTACGTGTTTTTTACATCATCTCAATCTCTTTCTGACTAAATTTGGTATGCAATTCTATATTTTTGACCGAAATAAAGACACCTATTATTTCTTATAATACATTACAAATCATAATCATGTCATTATGATAATGGCTATCATCCCTATAAATCATAATTATGTCATTAATTGTGTCTATATTCATTCAATTTTATGGGTTTAGATGAATCACAATGTCAATCATGTCATTAGTCTTAATATTATGAATTGATATTATGAAGTACATAAATTTTAAAATGAAATTTTATAATAAATTGAAATCCTTTAACTTAAGCAACAAGACATTGAGACTAAGAAATCCCAATAAATGTTAATAGATTAATAATTTTATTGTTCATCAATTTGCATATGAATCAAAAAGATAGACTATGACCGTAATTTAACCAAATTTGATTAAATATTAAATTTAAGTTTCATAAGAAAATTTAAATAATAGTATTCTAAGAAAAGATATATATTAAGGAAATTTAAATTTGACCGTAGTTTATGCAATATGGAAAAATAGAAAATTGATGTACGCAATCATCATAAAGCATTTTGGTTTCGGTTAATAAAAAAAAGTTACTATAAATTTATTTAAATTCTCATAACTAATTAAAAAATCACTCACAAAATTCGGGGATTTTATTGAGAAACATTATTAAACAAGTTTTTTAAATAGTTAAACATAAATTTAACCAATTACACAAGTTGTAAATTACTATTATTGATTTACTTTCACAAAATTTACTTCAACTACATCTTACCTATTACACAAGTTTTTAAAAAAATTGAAGCTTACTTTATATAATATGCACAATGTCCTTCAATGTTTCATTATATAATATGTATGTAATATTTGTGACTAAAACATTTATCATTCTAATATCTATAGATTAAAAATTTAATCTTTATTTAGTAGAGAAACTTATATAATAAAAATTAAAATATATAGTATTTGCAAACTAAATATGTATATGTGTTTAAATTTTCTTAATATGTATAATCATCTATATATTGAGCTAATTATTTGTAATTATAATTGTAGATCGAAATCTATTTTGAATTTATGATGAACCTAATCGATTTGAGTTTAAAATTTTATCAATCTATTTATATCTATAAAAATGTAATGCGGTCATCAAGTGAACTTTTATCATAAAATAAGTTCTACAAAAAAAAATTATATTTTACTTTAACATTACTGGAACCATTTTTAATGGTTTTAAAGCCAGTAACTTAGTATTGTTTCCAAAATCGAATCACTTTGTCTTAGTCTTCTATGTAGCTGTGGGAAAGCTTACAAAAAAATGTTGTAATATTTCTTAATTAATATATAAGGGATATGTTGGATGACAAAAGAAAATATAAGAGATGTTAATATATACAAGGAAACTAATGTCATGCACTTTTTTCAAAAAAAAAAGCATGCTTGGAGGAAGGATATCTTGCAAACTTGGGGTTATAATGATCATGCAAAGCTATGAAATATACGAATTGTGACTTTACAAGATGTGATTTTGATGTTTCAGCAGTGTCTTGATTATTAGTTAGAGACTTCGAGCTGTATATTGTGATGGGATCGAAATAGAATAGTGGAGGATGATGCTAAGGGACCGAGTAAAAGAATTGTTAGTAGTTGTGGAGATGTCAAAGAAGGACGAGAAAATGAAGATTCACATGCTTTGGTCTCTTTGGTATTAAATGAGAAGATAAAATAAGAATTGAAATGTGGTGGTCATCTTTGGGGCTTCAGGGTTTTAGAGATTTTTATAGATTTTCACATGCCTTTGTCTTTGGTTCTTGAATATTATCAAGTACATTTTTTTACTTCTCTTACTTTGGAAAATCGTCTGTCCACGTACATTTAATTTCCTATAACTAATAAATCTAAAATGTTTTCTCTAGATGTAAATGTGAGTACTGTTGTTTATTATAGTCACTTCCTGAAATTTGGTCATATGTTACTTTAAACCTTATCCTGGCCGCGTGGGTTATGTTCCAAATGGTAGAGTTATCAACTTTTAATAAAATTATTTTTAAATACCATTAGAAGCTTGTACTAAATTTTGTTTCTCACATTAACATCTAAATTTTACATGATATAGCCCGTCTACAACACTAGCTATATAATGTCACTGGCCAAAAAGTGAATCCAAATTAGTTGAATTTTTTTTTTACCTTAATAAACACCATATTGGTTACTCGAGGTGTTGGAGATCACAAAAATGTCGAAATCAGGGAAGACTAGTAAAAATAAGATTTTTTTTATCAACAGTAAAATAAGATTGTAAGTTGAAATTTGTAGAAAACCGACAAAAAAGAAACTGACAGAAAATGTTTGATTTGTAGGTAAATGCATGTGTGCGTATTATTATAAATCCCCATTTGTATATATGCATTTGTCTAAATATATCTATCATGAAATTCATATTAGTAAAAGTCAAATGATACAACACTGATGGTCTCAGATTCAGTTCTCGAACTTTTCATACATAATTGCATCCTCAGTTTCTCACTATTACCAGTTTTTTGGTGGTCTAGAATATCCAATCTACCCATAGAAATTGCCAGTTTTTGGTGGTCTAGAATATCCAATTTACCCATGATAAAATATATCCACTCGTGTATCTTTTTATTACACACTAATAGGAGTAGTTTGCATGCTGAAAAAAGAAGAAGTTGAAATTATTCAAAAATTGAAATTATTACTTTTTTGACCCTTCTTCTCCCCCAATGGTCCATCGATTTTTAAAATCTCACTACCCCCCATTTCACCGACAGCTTTATTTCAAATCTTCAAAAACACATTTATCTCTCTCCCTCTCTATAGAGTATAGACTTCTTGGTTTTCGAGACTTTCTTAAAATGAAGCTGTTTGTTGTCATTGTGGGTCTTCTTCTGGTTTTATGTCCTTGTTCCTATTATTAACTAACTCACAATCATCCAACGAAGCTCTTTATCTTGCTTTCTCTTTTTCATATTTAATTTACATTTTTTTCTTTCTATTTCCATATTTTCTTTAAGTCACCTCCTGAATTTCAACTTCAAAGTTAAGTTTCTATATTTTTCCTTCTTATTTTCTTGAAAAGTTTGAAGATTATTATTACCTTTTCCCCGACATGAGTTAATGACTTTGATAGTTGCTGTAATAAATGACATTCTGCTTTTTTTATTTATGCTTCAGCTTTTCATAACTGCTTCATTACCCCTTTGAGCTTCCTGCAACTTTTTACGTAAATCCTCTGCAGAAAATCAAAAATGCCAAGACCAAGGTAAATATTTTCACTACATTTGATCTTGAGTTGTTTATGATCTGATATGATATATGAGTAAAGTAATGATGTGGTTAATAAAGTTAGTTTTTATTTCTTTAGAGTTTCAGAGTTGTCTCAGGGGCAAGCTCCGAGGCTGAGGACTTCCTCTTCTACGTCTAACTCTAACTCAAATCATCCCAACCGTCTGCTGAGTTCTAAGTTTGGTGCTGACCGTAAATCTCCTAGAAGCGGTGGTGGTGGGCCTCCTCCGCTTGGTCAGAAGAAACTTGGGGGCCGAATATCGGATCTAGAGTCACAGTTAGGGCAAGCACAAGAGGAGCTGAGACTGCTAAAGGAGCAACTGGCTAATGCTGAAGCTGTGAAGAAACAAGCTCAAAATGAGCTTCATCATGATAACAACAACAATTCCACAAAACCAAATCCTCTGGCTGGAGTGGAGGGTTCTGCTTCTGAGGCAGAAGCAGTTGATAGAGATGAAATCCGCGGTGATTTGGAGAACGAGACAGATGTGTTTGAGGTTCCTGTTGCGGTAGTGAAAGAAGAAGATGGGAAACTTGTTGTGAAGGAAGATGAGATCAAGATGTTGAAAGCTAGACTGTATGATATGGAGAAAGAACAGAAGTCACTAGGCAAAGAGAACGAGAGCTTAAAGAATCAGTTAAGTGATGCAGCTTCTGAGATGTCTAAAGTGAAAGGTAACGAAGATGAAATGGCTTCAAAGGTGAGTCAGATTGGAGAAGAGCTGGAACAAAGCAGAGCAAAGACAGCTCACCTAGAGGAGAAGCTCGAGTCCATGGAAGAAGCAAAGGAAGCTTTAGAAGCTGAGATGAAGAAGCTCAGAGTTCAAACCGAGCAGTGGAGGAAGGCGGCAGATGCTGCAGCAGCTGTTCTCTCTGGAGAGTCTGAGACGAACAGTCAAGGTCGGTCAGGGGCAGCAGGTGGTGGGTTGTTTGACCAGAGTGCGGTGGTTGGGTTCATGGATGATGATTCTGATGATGCAGTGGGAAGTAGTGGGAAGAGGAAGAGCTCAGGGATGAAGATGTTTGGTGACTTGTGGAAGAAGAAAGGGCACAAGTGAGATTGCAATGACTATGTTTTTTTGCTTACCATTTGTATTGTATTAATTTGGAGACTTTTGTAAGTTGGTCGGCTTCATGAGAAGCCAAATTTATCAAATTCAAATCATGTTTAGCACCTTTCATAACTATTAGAAATCGGGTCCTGGGCTCGGGTTATCGGGTTGTGTTTAGTTTTGGGCTAAGATAACCGCATGAAGCCCAATTACCAAGTTTTATTGAAAATGAGAGTCATCTATAGCGAATGTCTATAACATGACATGTCACGTTTGTGGGATGAGCTTGGCTAATTTATTTACTAATAAAATCCATTAGCAAAAGACTAATACAAGAGCAAATGATAAAATGTTTTTTTTTATTATTGATTTGTAGGAAATGTGTTTTATCATTCATTTTTGTGATTTGACATTCGATTATAAGTTAAATAACATTTCTGATCTATATTTTCTTTTTATTCTGTTGATATTTTTAAGCGAAACAAACTTATGACCGTCGGATAGAGTTTTAAGATCATCCAACAACAAGTCATTTTCATACCCTTTTTAGAGCTTACGTATTCCTGGCAAAAGTATAAAGTTAATCATATTAATTAGCAAATCCAATGTGACATGTATGCTTAGGACAAGGCAAGTTTAATTTTACTTTCTCTAATTGTAGTTACGTAATAATTCAATCCAGATCTATGACATTACAAAGAAATATTCCGACATTAATCGTCTCAAACTATGCCCTAATTTTAGTTTAGTTTATCAACTAAATTGTCTGCTTTATAATTTGTTCTTTAAAAAAAAGAAAAAAACAGCAGCCTTAACAGGACGGAGAGTGTGAGAAGAGAAGAGCACAAGACGAGGAGAGAGAGAAAGACAAAGAGACTGTTTGTGTGCGTTACCCATTCGAGGAATCAAAGCATCTTTTCTCGAGCTCTCACAAAGAAGAAGAAGACAAGAGAGGGGCAGAAGAAGAAGATAAGGGTGAAATTAGGGTTTCTCTCTTTTTATTTCGCATTTCATCATCTCTTTAGATAAGAGGTACAAAGCTCAACTCTTTTATGTATGTTGGACCGTTTCTCTCAGCTTTACTCTTTTTTTTGTCAAAATTTCTTGTTGAGCTACTGTAATAAAATGGGTTAGTGAGTGTTTGAATCTTAGACTGGTAGAACAAAGGAGGCTTTTTTTTACGAGCTTTAGTTAGATCCGTGTCCGCTCGAGAGTGATTTTGAGCTGCTTCGTGGGATAATGTGTTAGGGTTCTTATGAATTTAAGCTCCTTTCGTTTGGATCGCGAGTGTTTTCCCTCTAGTTTTTTAATCTATGGAGCTGTCTAGTGTCTGAAAGTTAGGATCTTTCGTGCTCTATTTCTTACATTTGGAACTCACTTTTTGCTTCAGATTTAGTAAAAACTGGGTTCTTCACTGATATTGCTTTTATTCTATTTTGGGGGTTACTTCGATTTGTTAGTTCAGAGAGCACTTGTGAGTGAATTGAATCTGTAGATCAGATGGTTGCATGCCTGGGAATCAATCTATGAAACTCTTCAGTGTTCTGTGACAAATGTTTGTTTAATGAGTAGAAAATGAACTGATTCAGTTGGTTTATTTAATTGCAGTGCTGTCCATCTTGGGAGATTAACTAGCCTGAACCTGGAGATAACCTGGAGATAAGATCTTACTGCGTCTCATAAGAGTGTTTTTTTGGAGATTTTATGGCTGCGTGAACTCTTTGTAGTCCGAAGAGAGAGACACTCACAAAGCTGTAAAACCGGGTCATGAATGCGTGGCTAGGAGGGACATGCTCGAACCAAGGGGAGCGGACATACCTTTACTGTTCTTGGTTTTGGTTGTGTTTCCTGTGGTAGCTTACATATTATTAGGAAAATGGAGTGATATTTCTAAAAAGAGAGGGAGGGCTAACTTGCTGGCTCAGATGGCAGCTGAAGAAGCTTTGAGGGCTGAGATTGAAGTTAATGTGAACAGGGGTGTAAGATTTGTGGCTGAGAATAGAGCTCTAAGAACCAAGACCATGTCCGTTCCTGCTGTGAGAGCTGATTTTGTGGCTGGTGTGAGTGCGACTGTCGCTGAGCAGCAGAGATCTGAGTCTATAGCTGCTACGTGTGGGGTCCCTGTTAATAAGGAGATTCATGTATGTGCAAGGTGTTTTAGTCCTGCTAAGACTCGCTGCTCGAGATGCAAATCTGTTAGATACTGGTAATATATATTTCCACCTCCCGTTTTTAATTTCAGATTCGTTTTAAGAGATGACATTATTAACCCATGAAAGGACTTGATTTTTTGACGTTTTTGGCAGCTCTGGGCAGTGCCAAATAATTCACTGGAGGCTAGCTCATAAAGACGAATGTATCCCTGTGGAGACTTGCCCTTCTTCTTCATCTGAGAGGGCTTCCTTTGAGAATGATTCTGTTTTGCATGACCAAGACATGGATGCTTCAATGTATAGTAGTAACAGTACTAAGCAGAAAGCGAAGGGAAAGACTTCAAAAAGCTCTGTAGAATTTGCAAGCTCGGGTGTCTCTACACCACAAGTCAACACGCAAGGGAGAAAAACCGTAGGGAAACCAGATCCTTCTTCCAAGTCCAACCGAGAATCGTTTAGTGGTGAAGCTGCTTGTCCTGATGGCAATAACAAGAAGGGTCACACTAGACTTAAGGTAAAGCTGTTCTCAAAACATTTTTTTTTATCTCCATGTATTAGTTAGCCAAGACAGTTATTGTCTCTTGCTAAAAGTCTCCATGGTGCTTGAAATTTAAACCTAGTGACTGTGTTTGTAGTCGAGAAGCAACATCGGTGCTGTGGAAACAAATGCTAGAAGGCATTCTGTTGATAACTCTTGTATGCAAATGAATGGGCAAACTTTTGGAAGTGGTAATGGTATGCAAGAAAGTTGTGAAAGCAATATGGGAGCAAGAAGCTCTTTTGGTTGTCCAAACGCACAATCTCCTGCAAACGGTGAGTCCTATATCCACAAGCTAATGAAAGTTACTCTAGTCGAGGCTAATACAGTTTTAAGATTTGCATTTTCTAATGTGGATTGAAATTAAACCAGGGACCAGAACCGCTACACTGCGCAAATCTGGAGAACAGTCATGCACAGAGACGAGTAGGAAGGGACAAATCGCTGCAGTATCAAGTAAGTGTTTCTCTGTGGTTTTTCTTTGACACAATAGTGTTCTTTTTGTAGTAGTGTGTCTCATGTTTATTATGTATAATCCAGAGACTGTTAGGTCTAAGGATACATGCGTTGTTGAAGAAAGCAATGGCATCTCCTCAACCATGGGGTTAATGAAAATGATGGGTTTAAGAAACTCTACAAAGCATGATGATCGACATCAACACCTGAGAGTTAGTTCCCTGTAAAAAATATATATATATATATATCTCTAAGTTTCCTATTTTTCTGAGTCAATATCTCTTGTTTTTTCAGATGCTTTTTCCATACGAGGAGTTTGTCAAGTTCTTTCAGTGTGAAGTGTTTTACTTATCACCTAGGGGCCTTGTGAATTGTGGAAACAGGTATTGCCTCAGTTACTTCTTTTTCAATATTTTT
Organism: Raphanus sativus; assembly: GCF_000801105.2. NCBI lineage: Eukaryota > Viridiplantae > Streptophyta > Magnoliopsida > Brassicales > Brassicaceae > Raphanus > Raphanus sativus. The sequence goes on along the minus strand of NC_079518.1, from coordinate 2,971,964 downwards.
AATTACAAAATTGAGCATTGGTTGTATAACAGGAAGTTCCGTTTTGTGTAATGCCTATATGCTTTCTTAACTTTACTATAACTTTTTTCTTCTCCAGTTGCTATGCAAACGCTGTGTTGCAGTCATTAACATGTACCAAACCACTTGTTGCTTATTTGCTTCAACGATCACATTCAAGATCTTGTAATGCTTTTTTCCCCAGTTAATCTTCTCGCATAAGTTGTTACAGGTTTAGTTGACCTCTTCTGATAATGATAATGTTAATTCTTTCGGTGTAGGTTCTGGGAAGGATTGGTGCCTTATGTGTGAACTTGAGCAACATGTAATGATGCTTAGAGAATCTGGAGGTCCACTCTCTGCTAGCAGAATCCTCTCGCAGATGCGGAGTATCAATTGTCAGATTGGTGATGGGAGTCAAGAAGATGCTCATGAGTTCTTAAGGTTTTTTTTCTTCTTCCTAGTCCTTTTCAGATTTGACATTTTAATTTTGATTTCTCTTATATCCATTTTTACTTTGGATGTATAGGCTTTTGGTTGCGTCTATGCAATCCATATGTTTGGAGAGACTTGGAGGCGAGACTAAAGTGGATCCAAGACTGCAAGAAACCACCTTAGTTCAACATATGTTTGGTGGACGTCTCCGCTCAAAGGTCTTTGAATCTTTCCTAGCTTTTGATTTAATTTTTTTTTATAACCTTCTCACTGTTTCCTTGTGCTGCTTTCTTTCTCTGAAAAACCAGGTGAAATGCTTGAGGTGTGGTCACGAATCAGAAAGATACGAGAACATAATGGATCTCACACTAGAGATATACGGATGGGTAGAATCTCTTCAAGATGCTCTCACTCAGTTTACTAGACCAGAAGATCTCGATGGAGAAAATATGTATAGATGCAGCAGGTGTGCTGGATATGTTAGAGCAAGGAAAGAACTGAGCATTCATGAAGCACCAAACATACTCACAATTGTTCTCAAGAGATTCCAGGTTTTAGTTACTTAATACATGTTTTTCCTCTTGGCTTACTTTTGTATTTAGTTTTAAATCTTGTGTATATGTAGGAAGGAAGATACGGGAAAATAAACAAGTGTATAAGCTTTCCTGAAATGCTAGATATGATACCATTCATGACGAGAACCGGAGATGTTCCTCCGCTTTATATGCTTTACGCTGTTATAGTTCACTTGGATACTCTCAACGCTTCTTTCTCCGGTCATTACATTTCTTATGTCAAAGATTTGAGAGGCAACTGGTTCAGGATTGACGATTCCGAGGTAAAACCTCCTCCTCTTCCTTAGATGCAGTTAGAGCCTAACTGTTTCTCAACTTATGCTACTAAAACTCTGCAGATTCATCAAGTGCCAATGACTCAAGTTATGTCAGAAGGAGCCTATATGTTGTTCTACATGAGGTAAGAGTTCATGCCAGTTCTTCTTCATTTCCTGTGTCAAAGATTCTGAGAAATGCAAAATCTTTTTTTGCAGATCGTATCCGCGTCCTCAACACAACGGAAAAGCTCAGGTTCGGCATTCACAATCACAACCAAGAGACGAGATGAAGGAACAGAGGAAACCGGTTAACCGCTTCATCAAACCGAGAGCGGACCACCACAAGAAGAACGTAGAGTCATCAAGCGAGTGGTCTCTGTTCACGAGCTCAGACGAAGCTTCGTTCACCACAGAATCAACCAGAGACTCTTTCAGCACCGTGGACTACACTGACGGTTGCAGCAGCGTCTTGGACTCTAACTCTCCTTTCTCCATCTTCAACAACTTATACCACCAAAACGTGGAGCCGTCACCACACAACACGGTCGCCTGCAGAATGTTCTCAGGTACCGAGCCTGAAACCAGGTATTTCGTGGAGGAAGAAACGAACCACAACAACACGGTCGTGATGGACTCTCCACCATCATCCCTGGATTATTACCAGCAGAGTATGTATGTAAATTATGAGAACAACCCAGGGTTTAACTGTCAGGATCAAACTTACAGTTATGAACAAAACTGGTAGTAGTTGTTGTAGTAGTAGTAGAAGAGAGTAGAGAGGATTCTGTTTTGAACCTCCCATGATTTTTAAATATGTTTAGATCTCTCTTAGGGATACTTAACTCGAGTGCCCTAATCCAATTTTTTTCTTTTTGTCTTTATGATATATCTAAATTTGGTTCAGGGCAACTGTTCAATCTCATATTACCATGTTCTCCTGTTTCTGTATCTTTTTGATCGAACGGTGAGTGATACTGAGCATCCAAAGAGCTGAAGAGTTGACAACGATTAAAATCAAGTATAGTTTTAAGCTTTTCATATTCTAATTGTTTGTTCAGGTCTCTCCAATGCCTAGCTGTCATTAATAGGTTAGAACATTCTGTCTCTTTGTAGTTTAGTGAAAAATTAAGATAATGTAGGGTTGCTGTTTAGCAGAAATGTGCAAGTAGTCAATGATAAAGTTGTGGCCATAAATTAATCTGTGAATCAGATAAGTGGAAGAACAAGTCTAGTTTGTTAATTCAGATTGCCACAAGCTAATTCCTTTTAAAATGAAGGTTTTATTTGTGGTAGTGATGCTTTTCTTGATGTATACATCTACGAGATGATCTTTTCAAATGTTATTACCAAACGCTGAGTGAAGGAAACTGTGCGGGTGAAACCAAATAAACTGCAAACGCAAGTTCACTATCTGAAAACACAATAGAAGTTGTTGTCTTGGAAATGCATAGTAAAGTATAATATTTTCAAAAACCATGATATCCTTTTTCTTCTTAGTCGATATAAGAAATACTTATATCGATCTTGCTTCTAGCATGCCATCATCTTCACTAGTAGAAGAAAGAGTCTTCATATTAACTGTTTAGCTAGGCTTGTTTGGACATAGGGTTCCAGCCGAAGATCAAGTTGGTGAGAAAACAGATTTGGTGAAAAGGAAAGAAAGAGACATGCTTTTGTCATGCTTACCACCTTTATCCGTTGATAAATATTCTCAACCGTAGACCCAAAAAGAAATATATAATTGTTTCCTTCTTATAAAAGAGATGTAAACACACCAAACATTTTCAGATTTACGTTTTCTTCTTACTTCTTAGAGGAGACAATATACACATATAACTGATTCTGATTTTTGTACGCCAACCATCATGATCAGTTTCCAAAAAGAATGGATACTTACACTTGTATCGTCGTGATCTTCTGCATCGCCTTGTTTGCTATCAATCTAGTGTTTTCTTGTTTCACTTGCTTCTCCATTCTTCATAGCTCCGTGACAGAGACAAACGAAGATTTGAGTGACCTAAAGAAGAATCTTATTGAACGGGAAGAAGGTAAACGAGATGATGAGAAGGTGATAGTCATTGCAGTCCCAAGTAACCAAGGATTCTCTGAATCCGTAGATGGTGATGATTGCGGTGGCCAAGTTTGCTCTCAGGATATTTGTGCTTGTTGAAGAAAGTTTGGTTTCTATTTTCATTATACAATCATGTTTTCCAATTTTTCTTTGATCATTCCTACTTGTAAATGGTTCAATACCAAGCTTGGAGTAGGAGTATCACATCTCAATATATACGTATATTCACCATGTTTTGATACATGATGCTCTGTAATGAAACCTTTTTCTTTCTTGAATACAGACCACACTTTAGGAAAAAAGTGATGGTGAATTTTTCATTCCTCTGTTTAATTTTTTAATCAGATTGTAGATTTATGGGATCTATTCTATTCCTTTCATTTTCTTATGAATGAAAAAAATTATGAAAAAAAATCTTTCTTTAATTTCCTCGAGGAATGAAATGAACACAAAGTCATATATTTCTGGATTTTTCATTTCTTTGACTGAATATTTTTTCAGTATTTTATTAATTTTCCCATTCAATTTAACAGTTACCATTTGAAACCACTGATTTTTTTTTGCTTTCAAATATTTGAATTAATAACTCTTTTCTTCTTAACATAATTAATTGTTCAAAGTCTAATTTTCTCTGGCTAAGAATTAAAGGCAAAGGGCCAAAGGCTCCACTTTTAGATGGGGAAAAAGAAGAGAAAACAAATTGCACTCACTGAGAGTATAATTTAAAGAAAGAAAGAAAGTATAATATAAAGATTAACAATGAAGTTGATAGTTGATAGTTGACAATTGTAACTGCGAAATTTAAATAAAGAAAAGGAGAAAACAAGAAAATGAATTTGCTTATACATTCAGATCTCTGAATTTTCTCCAATTTGGTAGCAGTATTATTTTTGTTCACTAGTCATAAAAAAAATTAGGTCACATAAATCATTTCTTGATAATTGATTAGTTAGATTGATTGTTGATAAAAAAAAGTTAGATGGATAAGAAACCAATATGAAGCTTTAATGATTAAGAGAAATTAATTAATCTCATAATCCACAACCACATATTTCTTAAACAGATTTTTAATAAAATACTACTAATTAATCGTAATTATTAAATACCCTAGTCAAACATTTCAGTCGGTGGTTGTTAAGGCACAAATAATACTTCCGTGTCCGAACCATAAAAATACACGTTATCTCGGGTCCAAAAGAAAATAAAATAAAAAAAATTAAAAAGACTTCTTCGATAGTTTCAACGCGTTGCAAAAAATATCTCCATCTCGATTAGTCAGAGAGAAAGAGAGAGCGATCGAGACGAAAAGGAGGAAGAAGATAAGCTGAAGAGCTAAAAGGATGGGTCAAGGAGAAGAAGACAAAAGCAAAGGCTTCGCTGATGAAGCAGGTACCCAGCATCATCATCATCAATACGGTACGTTTCAAGGTGTTTCCAATTATCCTCCTCCGCGGCCGCAGAACTCTCCTCCGGTCACTGGATTTCCTCAACCCTCTGCTCCACCTGGAGTCTACGATCCACCCGCTCCTCATTACGCCCACGGGTATCAAACCGTTCCAGGTATATTGCTTCTCTTTGCTGAATTGAATTTTTGCTGATTCAGATTTAGGGATTTAGGGTTTGAATTTTAGTGAAAATTGATGACGATCTCGTCAGTTTTTTCTTTTCAATTGGGAGTTTGTTTTGTGATAATTTGACCTCAAGATCGTGTTTTTTTTTCTGTTGCAGTAGAAACTAATTTAGGGTTTGTATGATCAACAATTTAGAATTTAGGGTTTGCATAATTTGAGCAAAAGATGGTAAAGTTTGGAGCTTTGGCTAGAATTTAGGGTTTGTATAATCAACAATTTGAGCAAAAGATTTTAAAGTTTGGATCTTTGGCTATTGGCTAAGAATTTAGGGTTTGTATGTTCAACTATTTGAGATTTTAAAGTTTTCAGGAGCTTTAGGTTCCAGCAGTAGTTAATTGTCTTGGTTTTGTTTGTGTTATATAGTCTGTAAAGTACGTTGTTGTGTCATGTCTCATTCTTGTTCAAGTCTAAAGCAAAAGCAAGAGCATGAATCGATGCATCTTCATCATTTCTTATGTTTTAAACATATCTTGTTGTTCTCTGTTTTCAGTATATGGTATTGCCGAAGGAAGACCTGTGCATGTGCGACAACGCCGCCTTCCTTGCTGTGGAATTGGTCTTGGATGGTTCCTGTAAGTTCCCTCTTTGTTTTGAATCTCTGAACTTTCTCTTGCACATGGCTGCTACACTATTTACACTTGTTAGTTATCTCATAATAAGAGTTTGTGTTTGATCTTGCTGAAGGTTCATAGTTGGGTTTTTCCTTGGAGCAATCCCTTGGTACGTTGGAATGTTCATCATGATAGTTGGAAGGAGGATCGACCATAGGGAGAAGCCAGGATACATTGCTTGCACCATCGCTGTAAGTTATTCAATACTATCTCTCGTCTTTCATGTTTGTCCTTTGATTGCATTGGACGTTGATCAAAATGATGTGTAAAAAACACTTTCAGGCTATTCTTGCAACGATTGCTGTGGTTCTTGGTGTAACTAAAGGAGCAGAAGACTGGTGATCATTTCAGTCTGTTGTGGTCAAGTCAGAACGTTTGTATAGGTGTCGACAAACATTTGGTCTTGTATTATTATATATTCGTGGTGCTTGGAAAAAAAAGATGTAAACTTAACAAAAGATTCGAGTTATTTTATTTGCAAGAAAAATAAGATTAAAGATGGTTTGTTTATTGTTTCTTGGCCAATAGCTTCTGGTTCACCGAGTCTATAAACATATTGAAACCATTGTGCGTTCTATTCGGTTTAGGTCTGAAAAGCAACTCCTTCACTTGTACAAATGTGTCTCTGCTTTTGTGCACTTGCCCTTGGTTGTGATAGTTCAACTCTTTCAATAGCTTCCATCAATATATCTAAACCACGCTTCAAGTGGTTTTGGATCCTCTCGTTTGCTGAAAGCTCTTGTGGGAATAATACTTTCCAATCATAACACCATTTATGGATCTCTTCAAACTGAGGTTTAGAACACAACCAATGGTACAGTACAACACATCCGGCCACTTGGGGAAGAAGAACCTCTCCATCAAATCAGCCATTATATGTATTGGTACCGGCATTGCAGATCCCCACTTCATAACACAACTGCACTGGTGTATATTATGGTTTGCTGGGTTTATCTAAAACTCTTGCAAGGCCCGCTGAAGTTTGGGAATTATGTAACGTCGCATAAGAGATGGATCACTGACTTTGACCAAGTATTGGCAACCAAGGGTGCACCCAAACATGGATGGTAACAAGTTCCCTTCGTGGGTCCCAAGACTCAACATCAGTTGACAGTTTAGGCAGTGTCCAAAATCGTATCTAGATTCTAGACGGATGAAGGCAGTAAACGTTTGCCCTTTTTAGTACATTTATCTAATTTCAAATCTTCTTTCTTCTAAAAAGTCAAAAAAAAAAAAAAAAAATTGGTTCACACAGCAAATTACTAATTAGTATAAAGGCAATAATTTTTAGGAATAATTTATTTTCTCTAACCAACTTTTGTTTTTTTTGCAATAAGTATATACCTCCTCACTATGTCTTAAAAGAAGAGTTGCTATATTCGGTATGAACCGAACAAAACAACTTTTATTCTGTACAAACGACACAGATTTGGAGGTTTGGACTACATAACACAAAGAAAGGGACGTCCCACCTTTTTAAATGTTATAACAATGGAGCCGACTGTGACTCGACTTTTAGGTTATTTATTCATAAACGTTGTTACAATATTGAATTTAATGACTAAACTTGTATCCACAATAAAGAAATATGTGCAGCATAATCGCACGCATTGGTTGAGCCATGCAATTTAGTAAATGATAATGAACCTTGTCTACGTTTCTTAAAAGAGTAGATTGCTATTCATCGTCTCCAACGAACAAAGCCGCCTGGTTACATACTTTTTGTCTGCGACTAAATTACCTTTATCCAGCAAATATTATTTAATTTCAAAATACCTACCTAAATCATCACTCATGAAAATCAAAGGAATAAAAATAATAAAATATTAATTTTAGGTGACAATTGCGTGAGAACTCTCCTTTCTCTAACATAGGTAATTACGCCAAAAACAGATGCAAACAAAAAGGAAATAAAGTGGAACCTAGAAAAGTATTCACTGAGTATATATCAAAAATGAAAATAATAAAAAATTAAAACTACACTAAATACTCATACAATAAAAGCCACATGCATGTAGCGTAAGGAAGACAAAATTTAATTGTTGGAAACACCAAAGAGCTTGTTGTTATAAATTTATTGCCATTCATCGAATTATTATTTTTTTTTTTGAACTTAGCCATTCATTCATCGAATTATTACACATATCTTCTCTCTATATATACATATATACAGCTACCTCCATGGCTCCATCATATGTAGTCAACTGATGAGACTAAGCATCATCATTATAGTCTTGTCTCGTTTCTTTTCTCTCTTTCTCTCTTCTTCATAGATCAGGAACAAAAAGATAAAGATGATGGAGATAACTGCAGTAAGAAAAGTGTTCTTGATGGGGTTCTTGATCTTGATACTGAACTGGGTATGGAGAGTTGTGAATTGGGTTTGGTTTAGGCCAAAGAGGCTGGAGAAGTATCTGAAGAAACAAGGATTTTCTGGGAACTCTTACAGATTTTTGATGGGAGACATGAGAGAGAGTAACCAGATGGATCAAGTTGCTCACTCTCTTCCTCTCCCCCTCACCGCCGATTTTGTCCCTCGAATGATGCCTTTTCTCCATCACACTGTTCTTAATTATGGTATGTTCAAGTTTTATATGTTTTTTATATATATAGTACTTGAAGAAAATATGAATCTAACTAAATAAGAACCACCTAAACTTGGTCTAGTGTTAGATTCATAAGAAAAATATTTATTCGTTTGGTTAGGAGTTTCTCATCTTGGGTTCCTATTATTTTTAAGGTATGAACAGAGAGGGACTCAGAGCAAGGGTTACAAGAATTAACTGTGTATACATATTATAATGTTTTTATTTGTCTAATTGCATTAACTAAGATCTAAATCTGATATATTTCCTACTTATAATCAAAATCTAGTTCGCGTATGATAATAATAACACTCTTTAGAGGATCATATCAAATTACCTTAACCAACCCATATACTTGTATTGTTTTGTTTCAAATATAGAAGCTAAATTAAGAAATGAAAATAATCCAAATATATATTTTCTGTCTGATAGGGAAGAAGTGTTTCACATGGCGCGGACCGTACCCGAACGTGATAGTAATGGATCCAGAGACACTACGAGAGATAATGTCGAGACATGAACTCTTTCCAAAACCAAAGATTGGGTTTCATGTTTTCCTCAGTGGTCTTCTCAATCACGAAGGTCCTACTTGGTCAAAGCATCGAAGCATTCTTAATCCTGCTTTCCGAATCGACAATTTGAAGGTATTTTTCTTTAATTTGGTAAAATGATGTGATGAATGAATATGACTAAGCCAGGGTTTAAACTTTAAAGAGTTTTCTTACAACAGATAATTAGAGAATATCCCAACAGAGTACACAGTATTATGTACTGCGCATTTTGACTCCAGTAACTATCTTTCAAAAATAATCAGTTTTTTTTTTTTTTAACTCTGACACTAAGTGAACTTCATGGACGTCATTTTCGTCTCATTCTGTGATTTTCATCAAATTCATTCTCTTTTCCACCTTTTCCGAAAAGAATGAGTAACGTCTTTACTTGTTTTGCTCGTAGCTGAGAGTTTTGATCACTTAAACAACAATAAATATATTTTAAAAGATCAAATTAGTATTTTTGGTTCCAAGATAAAACAAAAAATAACTAAAAGGGTATTTATAGGAAAAAGAATAAACAGAGAACAAGTCCGCAAAGAACTAGAAGCCAACACCAATTATTAAAGTCTTAAAGGAAAGAAGAGAACATGCCAAAAAGGTTAAATCATACTATTTGAAATTAAGAATGTCCGACACATCATCTTTTTGTTAGGCCATCATTTCATTGCTTTCAATGAATAAATGGTGATATTGATATATCAAAAAAAAAAACATTTTTGTAAAATTTTGTATGAGACTGGTTTTAGTGTTTTTAACTGAAATCATATTTCATATTTTTCATGTTTTCAAAATGGACAGAGCATACTTCCAGCATTCAATTCGAGTTGCAAAGAGATGTTAGAAGAATGGGAGAAGCTATCTTCAGCAAAAGTAACAGTAGAACTTGATGCGTGGACTTACTGTCATGACTTAGCAAGAAACATGCTTGCTCGTGCTTCTTTTGGTGACTCCTATAAAGATGGCATCAAAATCTTCGGAATCCACCAAGAACAGATCGATCTTGGTCTCCAAGCTATTCGTTCCGTCTACATTCCTGGATCAAGGTACGTCAAATTTGATTTTTAATATATTTTGATGATATTTTAGATTAAGGTCCGTTCTCCATCTTCTTCCTTTTTCAAAAAAAAAAAAACTATATAATTTGATGATTCAACCCTTTTTGATATTTGCAATTTACAGATATTTGCCAACAAAGTTCAACAAGAGGTTGAGAGAAACTGAAAAAGACATGAGGGCTATGTTTAAAGCTATGATTGAGACAAAAGAGGAGATAAAAAGAGTAAGTACAAACAAAAATAGCGACTTGTTGTGCTCCATGTTGGCTTCAAATACAAAACAAGTACAAGAACAAGGACCAGATTCAGGGCTGAGTCTTGACGATCTGATTGATGATTGTAAGGCTTTCTATTTAGCTGGTCAAAACGTGACTGCTTCGTTGTTTATTTGGACACTTGTTGCTTTAAGCCAACACCAAGAATGGCAAAAGAAAGCAAGAGACGAGATCTCTCAGGTGTTTGGTAACAACGAGCCAGATTTCGAAGGGCTAAGCCACCTTAAAGTTGTAAGTAGACATTTTCAAAAACTAACGGACAACCATTAAAAGGGTTATTTATAACTTTTGTTTTCTTTTGATTTGGGCCATTAGGTATCAATGATCCTCCATGAAGTTCTAAGATTCTACTCACCAGCTTACTTCACATGTCGAATAACTAAACAAGAAGTGAAGCTAGAGAGATTCTCGTTACCCGAAGGAGTTGTGATCACAATACCAATGATCTTGGTGCACCATGATCCTGATCTTTGGGGAGACGATGTAAAACAGTTTAAGCCCGAGAGATTCGTTAATGGAGTTGCAAGCGCAACCAAAGGAAGACTCTCTTTCTTGCCGTTTGGCTCGGGACCTAGGACTTGTATTGGCCAAAACTTTTCGATGTTGCAAGCTAAGCTCTTTGTGGCAACGGTTCTTCAGAGGTTTCGTGTAGAGCTCTCTCCATCGTATACACATGCTCCTTTCCCAGCTGCAACCACATTCCCACAACATGGAGCTCATTTGATCATTCGAAAAGTTTAGAGGAGGTAGAAGAATAATGTTCTCTAGATATCATTGGGGTGCTTTTGTATATAAGAAGCAGATCCAAATCTAAATATTACAAAGTAAGCTGTTTTTATTACTCCTTTTATGACATGCAGTAAAAATATTTGTGTGTATTAACAAACAAGAGTGATGCATTTAATTTCTTTTGTCAAACATTATGTGAAGCCTGCTAATCAGCTAATCAATCCTTTCAAGAATAAACAAAGTATGAGATACTTTAGCATGGAGTTCTTTTGATTTTGAGACACTCACAGTTAAATATTAATACATTTATATATTTACAGATATTATTTGGTTGAGTTGAGAATCCTATAGCTCCGGCTAGAGAAACTACATTTCAGTTTACAGTTAGCCGGACATGGTTACTCCTGGTTCATTGTTCAACGTCTTTGGCTCACCCACAAAGCTTTTGGATTCAAGTGTAATGTGTCACTTTTGAGGTAATTGCTAGTCAGGTCAATCATGAAACTATTTGTTATTATGTTATCTTCGTTTAACTGAATAATTTGTCTCAAGTCAGTGCAGATTTTAATTAGTGCAAAATTTATTAGTTTTCCATATCGAATTACTCGCATTAAAAAAAAGAGGAGCTGGCGAATATAGATAGACAAGATAGAGAAGTATGTAAATCACAATTATTGTTAAGATGATGGTAATTAAAGAGACTCATACTATTTTATTAATCAAAGCTGCTTCTTTATATGTAAAAAAAAAAGAAGAATTCTATGGAAGTTTGTAATATCATCCATGTCACTCCTCACATACGCATTGTCTAGCAGCAAACGACAAATCCAAGCAAAGATAACCATATAACTATGCTAAAACACACATGATTCGTGATTCCTTGGACGACAAACAATCATACACAAACGAGCTTGCCTCCTATCTTCTTCTTAATTTATTTGGTTCTGATCAAGTTTGAAGGATCCCTTAGAACATATTTAGGCAATTCATACTTGGAACCTGCAAAAGTTAACGCCTCAACTACTAAACCAATAACCTTTTATAGAATATATATATTTATTTTATTTTATTTTACCTTTCTCATCGTAACAAATGGTGAGGTCATTGTTGTGAGCAATCACACCAGCACTCTCGATTATGGTTTGAGCGAGAGATAAATCCTCTTCTTCTGCTGCAGCTCTTAACGCATCCCAGACCTCTGTTTACATACAACACAAAGTTGTGAACACTTTGCCCAAATGGAGAGAGTAGATACATCTATGATGAATGTGTTTTTATTTCAGGTTTAGATAATGTTGATCATCACCTTTCTTGCCTCCATAGTGAGGAGCTGTGTCCCAAAACTCCTCTCGCATCTGTGTGAGCTCAGCTCTTGATATTGGCTGAGGATGTTTCCATGATTTTGGTCTTCGAATCTTTTCCTTTCTCCCTACAAACATACACAAAATCACATCACATCACACACCACACCACATACATGCTCCTATATATATGTGGTGCCCTAAAACGTTGAAAACGGACGCCTAGAAACTAAGAACAATCAAAAAGAAGATGTGTGTGCATATGATAATCTTACTATCATTTTGATCCGATTCATATATTTATTAAACTTTAGAAAGAAGAGAGAGTGAGGTTGTACCTTCTGCCTTGGCTGTTGAACTAGAACAACCCATTTGTCTTCCTTTGATAACCAACAACGAACGGAGAAAGAGAGAAAGAGAGAAAGACAAAGCTTTAAAGATTTGTAGACAGGTGTAGAAGAGAACGAGAGATATTTTAATTTGTACAGATAAGAGACAATGGTTTGCGTTATCTCGTGAGATCACAAGGTTGCTCTATTTCTTCTTTTTCAATACATAATGTTTGGTCTGTTCAAAGTGGGAAACTCGTGAGCCACAAATGTGTGGTAGTTTGGAATTTCATCATCTACCTAATTATGGTTAAAGATAAGATCATACCTTTTTTACTACAATATCTTATAGAATATTTTATACTATATATAACTCATATGTACTAATACCTATATGTAAAGCATATATTGTAGAGAATGTTTCTAGATATCCTTCTTACTCTGTTGTTCTATATATATCCTTTTAATCAAATCCAAAAAAGTTACTTTTTATTATTATGTACCATTACAAAAAAAAATTGTAGTTTTACGTTAAAGAAAATAAAAACATCTACTCAGAATTTGATTTTTTCCCCTCTTTTCTGGTATTTAAATCTAAACCTGGGGACGAACAGAGTTGTTTTGAAATGTTAAGAAAATACCTGGGGTCATTTTTTCACGTACACATTGGGTTGTCCCTTATTTATGAATGAGCACAGCGTGTCGTTTCAAAATGAGAACTAAAATAATACAAGTCGAACAACATGCTGTTTTCAATAGCGACGAGTTGCACACCGTTTTTGTATTTTTTGGGCTTTTGGTTGGCATTTCCACCGACATGCAGTTTCACCCTCTTACTTACACTAATGTCTGAATTAGTGCTGTGTATATGACCAAGCCATGATTTAAAAAAATTAGGGTTATCTTAATTAACCTACGGTGTGAATTAATATACAATGTCAGCTCATCCTTAACCACTTAAAAACTATGACCATGGCAATGGCATATATATATATCCCCTACAAAACAACCCAAATAAGATTCCAAACAATGGTTCCGTTTAGATGTACGTATATGTGCGAATATGCACCAACCAAGCTGTGTGTAGTCATGTCAAATCAAGCTGGCCGATGTCGTAGTTTACTATACCATGTAAAGTGAAGTGAACTTCAATTGATACATCACTATCAAAGAAACTGAAGTAAAACTAATGAGTTTTCTTCTAAGTAATAGTGTAATACGAACCACTAATGTTATTAAAGTTACATTGGTACGATTCACATGCTGATAATGAAATTAACGTGGTTTACAAGTTTCAAAACAAATCTAGAATATTGCAAATTTACCAACATTTATAGACTGTGATAATGACCCAACTGAACGATTTAAAGTCGACTTTGGGTTTTGAAGTAAAACACAAATTATAAAACGTCTCTTCGACAGATTTAGAACCACGTTTAACTCAACATTGATATAACATTTGCGTGCCATATAATCTAAACTGATACCTAATAGTTTTGTTTTATGTAAGACACTCGGATTTAGATGGTTTGTATATACACATCTATAAGTACTCGAGGATATATAATGTGTAATAAGCGGCTCCATCTTACTAGTTGGTTAGTTAATTAAACTTATTAAGAAAATACAAAATATGAAAGTGAGAGAAGAAGCTTCATGACAAAAGGTTAGTCCTTAGAAAGTATGATCCGGAGATGAGCAATAATGGTGTTCCTTATATTATTGCATGTCCATTTTCATTTTCCCTTTTTTTTCTTCCCTTTTGTTTTTTTTTTTTTTTTTGACAAAGATTTTACTATTAAAATGCAAGAGAAATAAGAGTTATACAGAGTTTTATCTCAGTAGACCAACTGGTCTTACATATCTAGAAAGATACAAACTTGAATCAGATATCTTAGGGATGAGAAGTCTAGTTTGTGAACCATAACTGAAGAAGAGCTGAGGAGAATTTGGGTCTTTCTATCCTGAGGCTGGAGATTCTATTCTTCACAGTGAGCTTGATCTGAGCAATCAGTCCCTGTGAGGAAGTGAACCGGGAGTTATGCAATCGATTGTTTCTTTCAGTCCAGAGCGTGTAAAGAGTTGCTTGCCAGCATAGGAGCAGCAGAGTCTTCTGCACCCTATTTGATGGATGGCCTTTAAGTTGTGCCAGTAGAACAGACCATTGTCTCAATGAAGTGAAGTTACACTTGGTGGCAATTGGCTTCCAGATTTCCCAAGCAAAATTACAGTCGAAAAAACAGTGAGCAATAGATTCGTCAGCGGCATTGCACAGTAAGCATCGAGAATCAGTGAGCAGCCCCCAACTTAATATTCTATCACGAGTAGGACACCTATTTCTGACCATTAACCATACCAAGAACATGTGCTTGGGAATCCCTCCCGAGAACCAGACCTCCTTATGCCAAGCTACAGCAGGAGCAGGTGGACGAAGCAAGTCGTAGAGTGCCCCTGTTTTGTAGCTCATTTGCCTTTGATTTCCCGGCCACCATTCAATCTCATCTTTATAATCATTCAAGGACCGAGTAGACAAGTAAGTAATCACCTCAAGTTGCCGATCAGAGCGTGCATTTGGTAGAATCCAGCCTCCATTGTCCCAAAGCTCAGCTAGAGTAGCGGTCGAGCAAACTGGAAAACGCATCGATACAGAGGCGTTGAGGTAGACAGATAGCTTCCCATAAGGAGACCAGTTTGATGTCCAAAAGTAAGTGGTTTCACCATTGTGAATTTGCTTCCTGATCCATGGGTAGATAATTTCCCTGAGGTCAAGCAGCGTATTCACGTGAAACTTTTGTTTTGAACTTTGAAACTTTTTATAGAAGAAATAAGCGTTAAAAAGATAGAGGAAGACGTTACGTATAAACATAATTATTAATAGATTATTGTCAATTCATCAACTTTTGCTCTACAAAAGTGCCAAAGCGGAGCTTTTGAATTATTATTTTTTGAGCTGTTTTTGAATTATTGTTCACTTATATAGGCTTAGAACTATTTTCTTCCTTCCTGATGAATTTAATTTACGTACGCAACATATTTACACTATCCCAATTATTGTGGGCACCAAACCAATGTTCACGTACGTATCATGTTTATATTAATATGATCCAGAATAATTTTTTTTCTATACAAGTGCCAAAGCGAAGCTTTTAAATTGTTATTTACTTATAAAGTTATAGGCTTATAACTATTTGTTTTGAATCTATTTGAACGCGACAAGGAGCTGCATGTAGTTACATACATATTCCATAGCACATGTTAAAACAGATCTCAAAGTAAAGTGTAAAATAATGATTCTTTATCTTTATTACTTAATCACCGATCACACACACAAACACATCTATTTCAGTACTTGGTATTAGATCACATATGAAGACACACAGGCACAAACATTCTTCATAAGACGCCGTACGGTATGATATATGATAATATCATGAAATGAAAGCCAAAATAAATATATATAAAGTCGGCAATCAATGTGCCTAATGACCAACGCCGGGGCTAGGGACCGATCCTAGTTGGCGATGAATCTCCGACACCATATGCTTGTCCAAATAATCCTCCGGCTGAAAAGTGTGACCCTTGTCGCTTGGACCCGAAGGTGGCACATTACCCTTTGGTAAGGTACTAAGAAACAAACCCTCGCTTGCATTGTAAGGCATTAAAACCTTTCTAGCTTCACAATATTGCGAGACAAAGCCTACAACAAAAAGTAATAAGCAAAAAGTCAAAATAGAGACCCTTGGACAAGCCATTCCTATAGTTAACTTTGTAATAGTATGGATTAATTATTGGCGAAGCAAGGATGGCTTTATTTTTTGGAGTTTGTATAGTGTGTTTTGTGAATGGTAGAGTGGATCTATATATAGAGGGAGAAAATGGAGTAAATCTAGGTCAATGGTAATTTGGTTAGGTACATATGAACTAAATTGGTGATCGTTCTTATATATACAGAATACAGTGTTATGATTGTAATGGATGGATGATCAATTAATATATAATTATATATATTTATGTTCTGCTTTTATAACTCCAATTAAGAACAGCAAACCCATAAATATCTCAATCTGCATGCTTCTGATTGGTATATACAAAACAAAAAAAAAACCCGTAAATTTTAGCATTTTTGTATAATAATTCCGTATATAATTTACTATTATAAATAGCAAAACTGAGCTCCACATTGAGATGTAAAGTTCAAATTTGTTTAAATTTCAATACTATAAACATTAAGATATACATCAGTTATATACTTATCTTAGCAAGTTCCTGACTGAGAAAACGTGTTCCGTTAGAGACCAGAAAATTTGAGGGAGTGCTATTTTCTTCATATTCTTCATGTTCGTTGTCGAAAAGTTATTTTTATGGCTCATATTAGTGTGGCGAATTACTATTATGAGACTGCTTTTTATTTTTGAACTTTTGTGTGTCTGTAGCAAAATTTTATCCATGGGACACAATTATATGTTTAAAGTATTGGGCAACTTTTACTAGTACTTCTATAATTGATCTTGTGAAAACATAAACTTGGTTGAATAGATATTATATAGATTTTCATTATTTTGGTATATATTGAAATTTTGAATTATCAATAGCAATAAGAGGCCTAGGTTTAGGGTTCAGAAATTACTTTTGTTGTTCTGCAAGTAATGATGAACATTAGCGGGTAAAGTAAACAGTTCAGCAAAGTATATGTTCATACAACAAATGAGTAAATCAAGACTCTTGCTGCTAAAACAGAACATGGTATAAGTAGTATATATCCTGATCTATAAGACGGACACAAAATAAAAAGCTGAGGTTTTCTACCTTGGAGTTCATCGATTTTATGCTTAGTTATATATATAATAAACTCAATAGAATCCAATCGAGAGCAAACATGGAAGATTTCAAGAGCCTATTCAAACTCCACTAGTGCAAGATAAATGATCACAAGGCATAAAACATTAAGAAACAAAACTGAAAGGCGTAGGGGAAATATTGTAATTTATAAGCACTTTTTCAAAAAAAAAAAAGATTGTAATTTATGTGACACTATACCAATCTCTCACATCTTCTTGTTTTCTTTTATCGACTAATAAGAATGTTATTATATTCTCCATATGTTTCATAATAAGTGTTATTTTATACTTATGTACACAAATTAAAAAATCCTTTAATTTTGTATATTTTATATATAAAAACATCATTACTAATATATATACTCATATTTTAACCAATAGAAAAATAAAGTAGATAATAAAATTAAAAAAATATGCATTAAAATGTTAAAACGACTATTATGTTGCAACAAATTTTTTTTTCACAACAAACACTTAATATGAAACAAAGGGAGTATTAATTTTACTGTTGATATATGCAACATATAATCTAAAGTTGATTTGATTTCTTATTTCCAAGATTCCTTTATCAGTGACATGAGTTTCAAACATACATTAATCGTATAGTTTCTCATAGACATGCAGCTATTTACTTACTTTTTGGTTCAATTCAGTTAAAAAGTTTGATTCAGTTCAGTAACTAAAAAATCGATTTTTGGTTCAGTAACCAATTAAGTTCGATTTTCTAAAAGAATATTTTTTACCAAACAATATTAATTTTAACCAAAATTTTGAATTCAACTAAAATTCTAGTAGAAATAACCGAATTTAAACAAAACAAATCAAATTTTATTCAACTCAAACCGAAAACTAAAAACTGATAAAAAAAATTAAAACCAAAAATTGAACCAAACAAAACCAAATATCTTTTCTTCACCCTGGTAAGATTTTGACCGACATGAGATAACTGAATTCCAAACTAATCTGAACTAGCCGAAAATGTCATAAATTCTCAAAAAGAGACACACATGCACAACACTTGTATAAACGGTGTTTATGGCACTAAACCTTCCTTTACAGTGATTATTAACTACTATACGTCACATGGCCATTAAACGTCAAGGGTACATCCGTCAAAACCTAATCAAAATCCCCATACGTCACCTACGCGGCTGGAACAGATCAACGGACCAGATCTCCTCTTATAAATCACAGACCATCACCAACAGTCACGTTAAAACTCTTACCACCACTTTCGCGAGTTTCATTTCAAATCTCAGTTTACACCTTCACACACTCCTCTCTCTCTCTCTCTTCAGATCAATAGCTGGTGAGGAGGAGGAGAAGCAAGCAGCGGCGGAGATAAATGGCAGGGTACAGAGTGGAAGACGACTACGATTACCTCTTCAAAGTCGTCCTCATAGGCGATTCGGGTGTAGGGAAATCGAATCTGCTCTCCAGATTCACCAAAAACGAGTTCAATCTCGAGTCTAAATCCACCATTGGTGTCGAGTTCGCAACTCGTACCTTGAAAGTCGATGAAAAGGTCGTCAAGGCTCAGATTTGGGATACTGCTGGTCAAGAAAGGTTCCTTTTTTATTTTATTTTTTAAACTTTTGTCTCGTAGATCACTAGCTCAGATCTAGCTCATGAGCCTACATTTGAATTGAATCTATGAATCCAATCTGTGTTTACACTTTATTTGGTAACCTTTCTATAGAGATGGGTTGTGATCTTTCTCTTAGGTATAGAAGATGGTGTGACTATTCAAAGGTCTAGTTTTTAGCATTTTTGAGTAGTGAAGAGTCTCTCCGTTGACTTTTTTTGTACTCAAATGTTGTTCTTTTGACAACTGTTGACTTCATTTGACCACCCTTGAAGGATAGATTATGAAGTGGTATAGCTAATAATGTAAATGTAGATTAAATAATAACTAGTCTCTGTTTTTGACTCTCAGTACGACCATGATTTGCTTGAGTTGAATCTATGAACAGTAGCATGTGATTAATGATCAGTAGAACTCAAGCAAATCATAATAGTCGTACTGAGTCAAACACAGAGACTAGGTTTCAGTAACACAGGCTACTTTAGAAAAGCAAAGAACTTTGCTCTCTTTACTAGTTGGGTTGTCTCCCTCCACTGAAACTACTATTTGTTTCCACTGTCTTTCTTTGTAACTAGAGATTCAGTATGCACGTCTTTGATCTAGATTTGGCATTTGCCTCTGATTAAGATAGTGGAAGTTAAAAAAGCCTATAAGACCAATGATTGCGAGGAGGCCTATCCTTTTAACTATTATCACAGTTGCTTGGTTTATGACTGATTCTTCGGCACCATATTAAGAGACTCTGTTTGATTTTTGGTCATAGGTACCGTGCCATCACTAGTGCATACTACCGTGGAGCCGTTGGGGCGCTCCTAGTATACGATACTACCCGCCGTGCAACTTTCGAGAACGTTGACCGGTGGTTGAAGGAGCTCAAGAACCACACAGACCCTAACATCGTGGTGATGCTCGTCGGTAACAAATCCGACCTGCGCCATTTGCTAGCTGTCCCCACGGAAGATGGGAAATCGTATGCCGAG
The DNA here is from genome assembly GCF_000801105.2 of Raphanus sativus. Lineage (NCBI taxonomy): Eukaryota > Viridiplantae > Streptophyta > Magnoliopsida > Brassicales > Brassicaceae > Raphanus > Raphanus sativus. The sequence continues at coordinate 2,952,156 of NC_079518.1, read as the reverse complement.
CAGGAATCGCTTTGCTTCATGGAAACATCTGCCCTTGAATCCACCAACGTCGAGAACGCCTTTGCAGAGGTTTTGACGCAGATTTACCGTATAACAAGCAAGAAGCAAATGGAAGCTGGTGAAGATGGGAATGGATCTGTTCCTAAAGGTGAGAAGATCGAGGTTAAAAACGATGTCTCTGCTCTGAAGAAACTCGGGTGCTGCTCAAATTGAAAGTCTTTTTTATTTTTGTAATCTGTTGAGTGAGAATTATAAGGTCCATTGTTTTGGTTCTCTTCTTGGTTTGTAATAATATTGACATCTATATGAGTTCTAGACTATTATACACTTTATAATGTTTATTTCAAGTATTGTTAGTCAACCAGCTCCAGACTACATCCGCAACAGAGACAGTGTTTGTTCCAGAGTAGTAATCTCAATCTTGTCTTGGATAGGAGACGTCAACGAGAAACTGATTCAATGTTGGTCCAAATGTCTTGGTAGAGAAATGAATCTGCAACATGTTTCCTGGCTTATCTACTTTATCAATCTGCCATTCTGCCTGCTATTTGACTTCGAGCCATTTGTATTATACTTAACGCATGGCAACCATTAAAGCCTAGCTATGACAATAAACACATGCACAACTTCGTAGAGCACGGCTTAAGAAACTACACAATTTGTCATAGAATATAAACACTTTGACTTGACCTAATTAATTAAGCCGGTTTGACTTCTTTAATTCATACTATTTATACTAAATCTTGTGGCATAAATACATATCCCATTTTATTCCCTATCTTTCTATCCAAAGACCTTGAAAACAAAAACAAAAAATGGCATTAGCATCACATATTCTTACTCTTCTTTCTCTCTTTCTTCTGATCACACTCGTCCAACCACAAGTTCCTCCATCAGAGCAACTCCAATTCCTAAACCGCGGCGACTTCGGAGACTCTGAAATAGAGTACGGCGCAAGCTACAGAGACGTAGGCGTCATCCGTAATCACTTCCGTCTATGTTTCTACAACACCACGCCAAATGCATACACACTCGCCATAGGTATGGGAACGGGAACTTCTGACTCCATCATCCGCTGGGTTTGGCAGGCTAACCCTCGAACACCAGTCCACGAAGAGGCTTCTCTTTCCTTCGGACCAGAGGGGAATCTTGTTCTGTCCCAGCCAGATGGTAGAGTCGTCTGGCAGACAAACACAGAAAACAAAGGCGTTATTGGCTTAACCATGAACGAGAACGGTAATCTTGTACTGTTTGACGATGGAGGATGGTCTGTGTGGCAGAGTTTTGATTTTCCGACAGATACACTCCTTGTTGGTCAGTCTCTCACACTTGATGGCCCTAACAAGCTTGTGAGCCGTGACAATGGGTCATATACTCTTACCTTAGAGCCTGACCGGCTCGTTCTAAGTCATTTAATCCCTAGGAGTAACAACAGAACCGTTGTTTATCACGTTATAGAAGGTCGGTTTATTCCAAGCACGACTCTTTACGCGGCAAAAGACCAAGGAACCGCGACTCAGTTGGGGCCTAGCCACGCCTGGTCTTAGGCCCGAGTTTCCGTACAAGCAGTTTCTCGCGAGGCCTAGGTTTAATGCCTCGCAAAGTTTCCTCAGGCTTGACGCTGATGGAAATCTTAGGATCTACACTTTTGATTTCAAGGTTAGTTTTCTTGCGTGGGAAGTAACGTTTGAGCTATTTAACCGCGGAGGCAACGAGTGTTTGTTACCGTCGAAATGCGGAGAGTTTGGGCTTTGTGAGGACAGTCAGTGTGTGGCTTGTCCGTCGGCTTTGGGCTTATTGGGCTGGAGTAAAGCTTGTCAGCCCAAGAAGGTGAAGAGTTGTGATCCAGAGACTTTTCGTTATTATAGACTTGGAGGTGTTGACCATTTCATGACCAAGTATAACGTTGGTCTTGCTGTTGGAGAGAGTAAGTGTCGTGGTTTGTGTACTGGGGACTGTAAATGTTTGGGGTATTTTTACGATAAGAGTAGGTTTAAGTGTTGGATTAGTTACGAGCTTGGGACTTTAGTCAAAGTGTCCGACTCTAAGAAAGTGGCTTATATCAAAACCCCTAATGTTTGATTTGTTTTGACATCGTTAACCTATGTCAATTGTCAATTAAGTGGGGACATATTCTTGTAAACCAAAGTTTAATGTTTGTTGTGAGAAAGAAGCTGTATCCATTGGTCACTAATTGAACTTAGAGTTGTTACACCCTCACCTATATTGGGTTGAACCTCATTAATTCATCAATTCATGTGAAATATTTTGAAGTACTTTCTAATTCATCATGGTACTTTAATTTGGATAGAGAAAGAAAAGATGTTAGCTTTTATCTTATTCATGGTGGTAAAGTCAACAACAAAGTCGTACCAAATCAAGATTGCGAGAATCTTAGTTTATTAAGTCTATTATATGTTAGGGATGATTAATGGTGGAAAAGAAACAAGAAACAAGGGCCATTTAAGTCAATGAATAGTTTAGTTAACGAGATTAGGCGCCAAGGTTAGTAGTATTTCCTTATTAATGTCTCTTTCTTTTTCTGTAGTCAAAAGCAGTGTCATTAATTACCACATCACATGGAGATATGGATGGAACTGTATAATAAATAGCAGCACCAATCAGAAAATCTTTAATTAATGAGTGAAACAAATTTTTTTAAACTAATGAGACAAATGTGCCTATTATTAAATTTAGAAAGAAAACTGAAATTAAATTATTCAACGAATTTAATTAAAATATTTATAATTTTAAAAACTCATTTAAGTTTCTAACCGTTGATGTGATTTAGTGTGTTAATTTTAAAGTAAAAAAATATTTTTAAAAAGACTAATTGGTACGTCAGGGGCAATATAGTATTTAGCGAAAAATAAGTTTAGGGAGGCAAGACTTTTGGAATCAATGAACAGGAGGATATAGTAGAGACGATTCCGAAGGATGTGAAGAATCTCTGGGAAGAATGGAACATTCGCGTTCTCATCATCTTGAGTCTCTCCCTCCAAGCCATTCTCGTCGTTTTCTCACCAAGCAGAAACGCACGTCAGCTAAGCTCTTCGTCTTCCTCATATGGCTCGCTTACCTTCTCGCCGACTGGTCAGCAAACTACACCATCCGTCAAATCTCAGACACTCAAGAAGACGACGGCGATAAATCTCATGTGTGCCCTTGCATTTATATTTATTATGGATCAAAAATTTAATGTAAAATAAAATTGTTATCTATAACTGTATTTGATTTATATGATCAAATAATTCAATATATTATTTACAACTTTGTGTTTTATATTATGTATCTTTATAACCCTTTTATGTTTTTTGACATAGTTAATATACAAAAATAAAAAATAATCAACTCGTAATAAAAAATTGTTACATTTTCAGTATTGAATAAATATAATTTATTGTTTAGCAAGATTATAAGAAGTATTTCTTAACTAAATAGTACATAATTGGTTGTACTTCATTTTATAAAAATACATTAATTAAATTGTAAAAGACAAAAATACTAAAAGGTAAATATATTTATTACTTCAGTGACATATGATTGTAAATAACTTAAAAAACTAAGGATAAATTATTTTTACAATTATACTTTAATAATACAGATATCATGATTAATATATAGTATATAAAATATTTAAATATCAAAAATTGATTTAAGAGGTTCTAGAATAGAACTTACATGTATATATCTTTGTTTTAGCTATCTTATTTATATATATTCTTTTTCTAATACATAATTTACAAAAGGAAATTTAAATTTTCAAGAAAAATTTAGTAAATTTGTAGGAAAAATTTAGCAAATTTGTAGGAAAAATTTAGTAAATTTTAAGTAAAACTTTAGACCTTTTTAGTATATCTTTAGTAATTTTAGTTCTTTATTAACTTGCGCATAGTCCAAAATTACTAAGTTGTATCCTCACCCTGTCCATTCCTATGAACACTGTATGCATCAACTTCAGCTCCTCCACACGCAGCTACATCACAATGTCACACACTTTAAAACGATTTCATATTTCACCAATTAATGGTTAAGTATAATATAAAACATGTTTATGTACCTTGATGTCTTGAATCTCAACCTCATCTCCTACATCAAAAGGTTGTCTAATTAACAACAACTGCATGGAGAAAAAGTGTTCTTTCCATACTAGTCCCCAAAAAAATGTGGTGGCAAAGGCACTAGTGAGAATCACCCCGTAGATATTGCCCCGCCCCATCCAAGTAGTGGGATCGAAATCCAACAAGCAAAAACGCAATCACGAGGCTGAAAATCCTGCCAATTATTCTGGATACTGCACCTGTGTTTTTCAGTGACAAGCGAATGGATCTATCTTTTTTAAAAGAGTGAACCTGAAAAGTAGAACATCCATAATTTATATCCACAAACAAAAATAATCAATATTTGTAAGTCTTGAAAGAAGCTAAACAATGGGAATATGTACCATCCATTCCTGCAGGAATGATAAACTGACTTTGATGCTCTCGTTGTCCTCGTATGTCCTCCGGAAGATCTTCTTCAAAGCATCATCAATGGAAAGGAACCGCTTGAGATCTTCCAAGCCTATAAATCTGACAAAACAAGAAAGAACTTGTTTGTAATTTCCACAACGTATATAAAAAATACACATAATGCATGTGAAACTTACTGTGAGTCACTCGCCACCTGCTAAAATATCTTCTCTGCTTTGTTTCTCGCATCTGAATCACACTTAATTGTCGCAGTAACACCTGTTTGCTTTCCAGTCATCAATCTCTTCCTCTGCCATGCTGATAGATGAACTGGATGCAGATCATCAAACTGAGTGTTGCGTTTTGTGGCAGGTAAGGGCTGATTTCTATCGTTGGAGGAGCAGATAGAACTTCGAGGATACACTCGTAGTAGAGAGCATCCTTGATCTTCTCGTCATATTTGCTGAGGTGAAACCAAGCAGCTAATGGCATGACCATTAGAGACTTCACAAGCCAAATGGAGAGGACTATGGCTATGGCACTGAGAGCTTTCTCAATCTACATCATCGCTTGACTATCCAACACTATCTGAACCTTTCCAAATGTAATCTCCCAAGCAGCAACAACTAACCAAGATATCAAATACCATCTCGCAATGTATCTGACGTGATACAAAACATAGAGAAGTCGATGATACGACCATAAACACATATGTAGAACGCAGAGGATCAATCGAAGAAGGCTTTTACAAGCGATTCTAGATCCCGTTACCATCAACACGGACAGCTCCCACCTCCACAAACTGGTTCCCATAACTTTCTTCTTCATTGTTTTACCTAGGGTTTCATTGTTCCAGTTTTTTTAGTGAGCTTCGGTATTCACTTTTTCCTCGGCAGTGGAGGCATCTTTATATATTAAAAAAAATCATGACTTCTCATTCATGTGTGATTTTTTAAATAATGGACTATCTATTAGAATTGTCACATTACATTTTCAATCATTAATAACAAGTAAATTAAATAAAATAAAACACATATCATTAAATACATATATCGACATGTTCTCCATCATATATTTATCTTCACAGATTGTTTGATTTGCAAACATAGACTAAATTACACCAGTATGAATCATTTATTAAATATTCAAATATGTGTTTGTTAACCAATCCTGATTTTTATGAATAATTTATTAGGAATGTTATATTATTGAACCATATTTTTAGTAATTAATGAATGATAAGTGAATTCTAGTTAAAAGTCCATTTAAAAAAAAAACAAACATTAACTAAGGTTGTGATTTCTATTTTAATATAATACATTCGTTACAAAAATAGTTTTTATTAGCGTGGGAAAAATATTACGATGGGCCAATAAGTATAAATCAAAAATACAACTTGAGCTTCCCCATCATAACCCTCTGTATCCGGGAGAGACTTTCGATTGCTATGCGCAGAGAAGAGAGGTTCTGCAATCACGACCATTTTCCGCACTGGTGTGCTGAGTGAAATCCTCAAAGCTCGATGGATCTGACGACGACTCGCCAGAGACGCCCACTTCTCTCTGCTTCTTCTTCTTCTTCGTCTTCGACCAGGCCATACTCGAAGACTGACAAGCCGCGCCGATCCGACGGCGGGGATGAGGAGGATCGCGGTCTCGGGTGGTTCTTGCCGTTTATCGCCCTATGCTACCTTCGTTACATGAGCGCGACTTCGAACATCATTCACGACTGCGACGAAGTGTTTAACTACTGGGAGCCTCTCCACTATCTTCTCTACAAGTCTGGCTTTCAAACCTGGGAATACAGGTTTTTCATTTTTGCCTAAAATTTAGTGTAACAGACACCATGTTAGCTCAAAACGAGTCTAGATGTGTGTAGATGGTGTTTGAGTGGAAGCTGTCTGAAAAAGTCTCAACCTTTATGTTTGAAATTGAAATCAGAAAATGTGAAAGTTGTGAGCTTTGATTTCGAGGCAGTCGTTGTTTATTTATTGAGCTTTGTTCGATAATGTTTTTTAAAAAGGACAACACTTTGTGGCTTTGTTCTCCTTTACTTGTTTGTTAGTATCTGATGCTAGACTTTGGATAACTTACTTGTTAGTACTTTAGGTTTGACTCTGCTTGGTTGATGTGAACCAGTGTGCCTCCTATGTCATGTATAAAGATGAATCAGTAACTTGAGTTGTATGTGAACTCATATTTCATAAGATTAGTTTCTTTTTTTGTTTTGTTTGTGTTGCAGTTCGAACTTTGCTCTACGCTCCTACTTGTACATTCTTTTCCATGAATTATCTGGGCGGCCAGCTTCTTGGTGGTTTGGTGATGATAAGGTAAGTTGAATTTGCTGATTTCTTGATGTATTGGTAATATGCAACTTGCGTATCTCTTATCTGCTTCGTGTGGTGGAATAGGTCAGAGTTTTCTATGCGGTGAGACTCTTCCTGGGACTGGTTTCTGCAGTTTCAGACACTGTCTTGGTTGTTGCACTCTCACGAAAGTATGGGAAACGTATTGCTACGTACGCGGTTGCAATGCTCTGCTTAACCAGTGGCTGCTTCTTTGCTAGCACCAGTGAGTGTTCTTCTGTTTTGTGTTACCTTTGTGATACTTGCAAAATATTTAATACATGTTTCCTTGAAATCGGCCAGGTTTCCTCCCGAGTTCGTTCTCTATGTATGCGATGAGTCTCTCATCTGGTTTATTGCTTTTCGACAAGTATGCCATGGCTGTTGCGGTTTCGGTTCTCGGTGTGATTCTTGGCTGGCCATTTTCCATCCTGGCCTTCTTACCTATCGTTATTTACGCTCTGGTTAAGAGATTCAAGCAAGCATTTATCTCTGGCGCTGTCACCTCTATTTTTCTCCTTGTAAGTCAAAACACCAATCCTAGGTTTGCTGAGTTTCATTCGCATCTGTAGTTTTCTATCTTAACTAGGTTTGCCTCTTTTCCCCAGGGACTCTCAGTACTTGTGGATCACTACTACTACAAGAGATGGACATCCTCGGTTTTGAATCTCTTGATATACAATGTCTTAGGGGGTGGAGAAAGCCATCTCTACGGGACTGAAGGACCGCTGTTTTATATAAAAAACGGTTTTAACAACTTCAACTTGGGTTTTGTTTTGGCGATTCTGTTCATCGCACTGTTTCCTGTCATCAGAAGAAAGTATGACCGTTGCTTGCTTGTTGTTGTTTCGCCAATGTACATTTGGCTGGCGTTCATGTCGCTTCAGCCACACAAAGAAGAAAGGTCATCTTCTATATCTTTTCATCTTGTAATCCACTTATAAGGTAGTCTTCTATAGGAAGCTGATAATATGATTGTCTGACAGGTTCCTTTATCCAATATACCCTCTTATATGTGTTTCTGCCTCTATTGTTATTGAAAACATCCCTGAGCTGTTCCGGGAAAAGTATAGCACAAGGGAAAGTCTTCTGGTGACGGTAAAGTTCTAACTTAAAATATATCACAGTCTCCAGAAATTATTCTTTTTCCACAAATTGGAAGATTGCGATGATTCTCATTTTGTTTATAATATGCAGATAACAAAATACAGCCGACCTGTGATCCTTGGTCTTGTCTTATGTGCTTCACATGCTCGCACATTCTCTCTGATTAATGGCTATTCCGCTCCCTTAGAGGTCTACAAGCTGCTGGAGCACCATGATGATGCTGGACCAGGTATAAACCGAACTCTTCAATCGTTACAAATGCCAACACAAGTGAAGATCACATCTCTTCTACTTCTGGAATAGTAACAAAGTCTTGTCAGGTTCTGTTCTGTGTGTGGGAAGCGAATGGCATCGATACCCATCGTCGTTTTTCGTGCCTGACTACATAAGCGAAGTTCGGTGGATCGATGATGGGTTCCGAGGTCTTCTTCCGTTCCCGTTTAATAGCACACTTGGAGGCACTGCAGCATCACCTCCATACTTCAACAACAAGAACCAAGCATCTGATGACCAATTTGTAAAAAAAAAACTCACACCCTTTCCATCTCATTAAAAATACTTTCATAAAACGCTGAGCATTGCTTGATTTTCTCCATATTATTTTTCAGTTGAGGAATATAGAAAGTTGCACATTCCTGATTGAGCTGCAGCTTAGCAGACCTTATGGATATAGAGGCAGCGACTTATCGACATGGGAGGTAATAAGAATCGAACCATCTTCAATGTAACAATATATCTATATTATTAAAGTTGTAGTACAAAATGGAGATGTTTGGATACAAGGATAGGAGTATTAGAAAGAATTAAAGTGTTTGGAAACATGGATTGTAGTCTTTTTAAAAAAAAATTAATTTTGTTTGGAAACAAAGATAGTAGTATTAAGCAAAAAAAAAGTAATGGGTTCTTAAGTTCTTAAGTCCATTATTAAAAAGTGTTGTCAATATATATAAGAAAAATATAATACAAAACCCGGTTTGAAATACCAACTCAAATTATAGTTCTTATATTTCATATTAAGTTTTAAAATATAATATATGTAATTATTTATATAATGGTACGTATAAAATATTATTAATTATATGATTACTTACATGATGGTACATATAAAATACAATTAATTATATGATGAAAATATACGATATATAATAATGACTAAGGATGGGTTTTCGGATACCCATACGGGTTTGATTATGATCGTTTTTCGAGGTCAAAAATTTCAGCCCTATTAAGATGTTTCTAAATTTTTGTTTGAGTTTGATTCGGATTTTTGCGGGTTTGGTTCGGATTTGGATAACCCATTTAAATTATTTTTAAAGTTTTAAATCACTATATATTTTAAATTTCTCAAAATCTTTAAATAAAATAATATAATACCTATAAGTTTAAATAACATATCTTAGAATACCTAAGCTTAACATAACAATTGGCTTGATTTAAAATTATGAATACATAATCAATAATTATTTTAAGTATTTTTGGTGATTTGAATATACTTTAACAATTTCAGATATTTATTTTTGACTATCTATATATATTTTAAGTATTTTAAACCAATTTAAAAGTATCATTTTTGATGTTTTATATACGTTAAATCTAAAAATAATTAATATATATATATATATATATATATATATATATCTATAAGTATATAAATCTATTTAGATAAATTCAGGTACATGAATCCTTCGGTTCAGATTAGATTCGGTTCTTTAAATAACAAAATTTTGAATAATTTGAATATTTAATCAATTTATGTTCGGGTTTGATACTATATTTTTGGATCGGTATCGGTTATGTTCTTTGCCAAATCCTAATAATTACATAAAAAACAAATATCATCATATTTTTCAAAATATGCATCAGCGCACCTAGATCAAAGTCTATAATCATTTATTTTAGCAATAAACTAAATAAATATGTTGATTTGAAATGGAATAAAACAAAGCCAGAGAAATGCATAGTTTACCAGAGACACTTTATGTGTGAAATTTATTATAAAAAATATTTTACTAAGATAAATACATTCAATAATAACAAAAAATTATATATTTTATAAAAGTGAAAAATAATACCCGCACTTTCGAAGCGCGGGTCAAAATCTAGTATATTCTTAAATTTAACTTGCTCTCTACTACAATTTTTTTTTTTTTGGTAGGCTATAGCGGTGTTACCTTATCTGGACAGAGAGCTATCGCCAGCGAAGTATAGATCGTTCTTCATCCCTTACAAGTGGCAGGAGATGAATGTGTTCGGCAAGTACGTAATACTTAGAAGAGTGCCAAAATGATATAAAAAAATCTGTAGACCGGTAGCTTTTAACTCTTCTTTAGCCAAGTTTTGAGGTGAATGTAGTAACTAAATAACTGATGAGTAATGGTCTTTTAACTTTCATTCACGGTCACAGCTAGTAGTGGGCAAGATATGGCTTTGTAGTAAATCTCCAGAACGCAAAAAGGAAGGTCATGTTGTTGATGTTGACACTAATGCTGCAATGTCTTTATCTTTCTTATCCTTGTTTTCATTTTGCGATTCCAGTTTGGACTTATTGAGAAAGAAAGAGAGAATGAAATGAGAACAAGTTGGCGTTTAACCAACGCAAAAGGCAAAGAAAATAAAAAGGACACTTGGAAATAAATAATTTAACACAAAACAAATTGGTTTTCTAAAGAAAATATCAAATTCATTAACAGATTTTAACTATTTATATGTAAGACAAAAATTTGAATATAGAAGTTGACTTTATAAAACCAAAAAAAAAAAAGGAAAGTTGAAGAAAATTTTATGGTGAAGGCCTTTTTTGGTGCAGTGGTTAGGGCAGTTAAACATTCATCATTCATTAATGATTTTACAGCACAAAGATTCAAATTTTAGAAAACACAGAATCTAAAAATTATGGAGAAAAAAATTACCAAAAGTCTTCAGTATAGGATATCATCGAATATGAGTTTTATAAGACAGTTCGGAGTGACTCAGTATATAGTAATAGAATTATCAACTATAAAATCGTTTATATAATATTTTTCAAAATTGTAATATCATAATTAGTTATATTTTAAAAAAGAAATTATGATCTTAAATGAATTATTATTAAATGAAAAAACAGTTAATAGAAAAAAAGAAAAAAATATATATTATTTACATTTTCCGAAAAATAAAAAAGGGGAAAAAGAATAAAAAGGAGACGAGACGACGAGGAAGCGTACTCGATAACCAACCACCGTGCGTCTCGACCTTTACCTTCCTTCTTTCTTTCTCTCTCAAAAACCCTAAATTCTTCTCAGGAGATCGATCGAATCCGTTAGTAATGGCGAATAGCAATCTTCCGCGAAGAATCATCAAGGTGCGTTCCTTCCCTTCTCCTCCGATCTAAATTTTCTCTCAGCTCCTCCTCCTTTTAAATCTGAAATCCGAAACAAGCAACAACTTATGACTTTCTCTTTTTTTTTTTATTGTGTGTGAATCCGATCTGGTAGGAAACTCAACGTCTACTTAGTGAACCTGGTAAACCTCTTCGTTTCATTCTCTCATCCTTTTTTCGATAGCTCGAATTGTTGATTTCGATTTCGAAATTTCTCTTCTTTTTTTTTATTTGAGTAAATATAAAAGGGGGTTGTTGTGTGTCTTTTGGCAGCTCCGGGGATAAGTGCGTCTCCGTCAGAGGAAAATATGCGTTATTTCAATGTCATGATCCTTGGTCCTACCCAGTCTCCTTATGAAGGTTAGTATATAAACCTTTGTTTCAACACTCTAGAGGATGCCTTACACCAAATATGTTCGTTTAGATTTAAGATGATTTTTGGATTGTGGTGGTTATGGTTTGGATTAACAAAGTCTTATGTGAGCCTTCAATTTCATCAGTTGCATTGTTTTATTAGTTATTTGTTTACCAGTCATTTTTTTTTTATTTCATTCTCGTTTTCTAGGAGGAGTTTTCAAGTTGGAGCTCTTTTTGCCTGAAGAATACCCTATGGCAGCTCCTAAAGTAAGTTACTTTTGTCAGTTTTACTCTCTTTTTTTTCATTTCATGGTTCTGATGTCCTGGCTCCATTCACTACATTCTGTGTGGTAACTGTAATAACCCAACTATATGAAATGAACGCATTGTAAGTGGTTATTCAGGTAGATTGTCATTACACATTGTGATTGTCTTTTTTTTTTGTTTTCATACCGAGTGGGTATTTATGAGATTGGTTTACACTGTTGTGTTGTTATGACTGCTTCAAATTCATTTTAACTTGTAAGATTAGACAAGGTACCCAAGTTTCTATATTGATTGATATCGAGTTTCGGGGGATCTTATTGATGATATCATTTGTAACACAGGTTAGGTTTCTCACCAAGATATACCATCCTAACATTGACAAGGTTCGTTGTAAAATCTTTTCTTTTTCTCTCTCTCTTACCATCAACATGAATATCCTTTTGAATCCTTTTATTTATGTATATAGCTCGGAAGGATCTGCCTTGACATACTGAAAGACAAGTGGAGTCCTGCGCTTCAAATAAGAACTGTGCTCTTGAGGTATAATTAATTCTTCCATAAACTCTCTTTCTCTCTCCCTACTAAACCAAGAACAATGTAGAAACTAGTATTAACTATTGGCACTTTCTGTTCTGATTCTCCAATGCCCCCAAAAAAGTATTCAAGCTCTTCTAAGTGCACCAAACCCAGACGATCCACTCTCTGAGAACATAGCTAAGCATTGGAAGAGTAATGAAGCAGAAGCCGTGGAGACAGGTGATTAACTAACGATCTAAAACACACACACAAAATGTTTTTTTTTAATCTTTGTTCCTCTCTCTCTAATTTGGTAAATTTCATATCAATGTTGCAGCTAAGGAGTGGACTCGTCTATATGCAAGTGGCGCTTGATGATGGAGTCGCAAAAGGAGAACGATCGTTGTCATTTAAATAACATTATATATGGTGAAACTCTTTAAGGTTATTTTATCTGAATCCTTTTTCTTAAAAAAAAACTGGGAAAAAGATTTGTACTCTCTGAATCTTCTTTGTATAACTAGAAGAATTGAAGTCTCGTTTATCCATGCAAACTAACGTTCTTCAAATAATGCTTTGGCTTGATCCTTTTGTCATGTTAAAGATAAGATTTTACAGGTCGTAAATGAAAAGTAAATTTGATAAATGATTGAAACAGAGAATGTTGCTACTACAGATGTATGAGATAAAGGCCACTAAAAAGAAGCAGCTTATTTTTGTCAAAATGTAAAAAAAAAAAAAAAGAAGTGGTAAAAAAACAGTCATATGGAATGTGACTTCATTTTTTTTTTTTGGTAAATAGATCAGAAACTTGACTCGTCAGTTGATGGACGCCTCAAGAAATACCTCAGACTATTAGCAGTAACCTACAAATACAAAAAAAAAAGTGATTTTATGTTAACGGCAATGTTAAGATTAAGAATATACTTGTGACATCTGAAATATTTACCTGCTGGAGAGGCTTGATTAAAGCTTTGTTTCTGTAACTTACGTGGAACTTTACCTTAGCCAACAAACCCTGTTTTGTTTTGTTTTGTTTCACATACAACAAGGAGCAAAGATGAGCAGAAGGAGAGTGATTGATTATATATAATTTAGGAAAGTTTGGTCTAATATATAATAACTCAGGGATTAGTAAGTGTGTACCTCGGTGTCAAATTCTCCAGATTCGACAGCGACGCTGATATCAGAAATGATTTTCACCAGCTCAACTAACAGCCCAGGCCTATCTGCTGTTTCTATGTATAGTAAACTGCAATTCTCAACAATGATAACAGATATGAATCAATGATCAAACCTAAAAGTATTTGATAGTTGAGATAAGGTTTTCATTGTACCTGCGGTCAGGTCCATCATCTTCAATGCTTATGTGTGTTGCAATGTCCACATCAACCTGTCAACACATCCCAAATCCCAAAATACATAACAAAGAAGACAATGATCTCTGAGGCTAACTTCCAAGTTCGTGCATGAGGTTCTACCAGTTCAGTTGGTGGAAGAACACCAAAAGCTGCTCCCATTGCCAATTGAGAACTTGATTCCTGTAATCGACAAATCAATGTGTCGGAGGAGTTTAAGAAACTATGCAGGAAAGGAGCTTTTTGTATTAGGATACAAGTGGTGGGTGGTTATTATACAGGATGAAACTCAAGCATGTTGTTGATGACAGTGAGACGGATGGCCTCAAGCAGTTCAGGGTCTTCTACTTTTCTTCCACTATCCCTGTTTCAGTTTGCAACAAGATTCAATAATCTTAAACTCAACTCTCACTTTCTCTCTCTACGACTCTACCTGACTTTATTCAAAGTTATTAAGATTATCTAAAGAAGAAAAAGAGAGACATACGCTTTAGTAATGGCAAATTTGTTGTGCTTGCCGGAAGAGTCTAGGTAGACATTAGCCTTGACGACATTCAAACCCAAGTTCTTGAGCGCATTCATCTGGAGAAAAGACTTTTAATCAAATTAAGAAGGGAGAGGGTGTGATTGTGAACACAGCAAGGAAGAATGAGTCATTAATTACAGTGTCAAGTAGAGCTCCAAGACGGTCTCCGAATGTAACTTCAACGACGGTGGCATCAGCGTCAGAATCTTGGTCGATTATGACCACTGGTGTTGGAACTTTGTCAGAATCAGCAGCATTTGCATTCTTCAAGAAACACAAAAACAAAAGTTAAAGTCTACTTTTTGTATTCTCAAGAGTATCTTTTATGTAATCCGATCAGTTCATTACCTCAACAGCAGTAGCATTTGATGCTTTAGTCTTCAAACCAGATAACCTGACACACAAAAAAAAAGAATTGAATCAGTTGGTTGGATCAGTGATTAGCTCCAAACAATCTATGCTTTTAGAAACCTTAGTCTGTTGAGATTGGTAATAGATTTATCGACGAATCCACCGAACGTGACTGTCCTAGGAGCAAGACAGAAAGCTCCAGCATCGTGTCTGATAACGCGAGCATCAGTGAAACAAGGAGCAGAACCAGAAGCAGAGGCCATAGCAGCAGCCACCATATTATCTGACTTGAATCCGAAGCAAAAGAACAAGAAAGAATGAGGAAAACGCTAGAGAGGGGCAGTGAACACAAGCCTTTGGATTTGGACAGCTCTCGTGTTATCCGCCATTGAGAGGATAATAAAGAAAGATGGGACAAAACAAAAAACTATGTCCGTTGTTTTCCTTCTTATTATCTTCAACGTTAGGATAGATCGCCACCCACCTCTCCATCCTGCTTTCCTTTTTCAACACTTTAGTAAATTATATTTTCTCTTTCAAACAAAAAAAAGTAATTTATATTTTAAATTATTGTTTTTTTTTTCATTTTTAATTTCAAATGCGACAAATTAGTCCCAGTGTATCGGATGTGGCATGCTTATTGGTATTAATCTGTGAGCTTGTCTTTACGCGAGTATTTAAAGACTCGCTGGTTACTGTTAAATTTTTTAATATTAATTTGGAGAATTATGATGAAGCCAACCAATAATTGCATTTCTTATAATTAATGTTCAATAGTTTTAAATGAAAAGTCACACCTGATCGTTTATATTGAAGATTTTCTTTAAACTTCTCTCCTATTATTAAAATCTTCCAATTATTAAAGTTAGGATTAATGAATTATTGATTAAAGGAAACTTAAATAGATAAGTCATCCATTTATATGTTGGGTCTAACTTTCCATAATAACTTAACGGCCCAGTAATCAGAGAGAAGTGCTTAGCTTGTGAGGAAAAGTTTCTTAGATCTTAGGGATAATTTCAGACGCATTGCTTTGCTGATCCTCCCATGTGGCCTAGTGAGTGTAAATTAAATGTGTGTTCTTTGTTGTACTTAGTGATCTCTTCTTCTATGTTCAGCAAATTATTATGTGTTTTCCCTTTTAGTGACTCACAAATTTACAATGTAAATACAAAACGTAAAAACTGTGCAACATTGGATATTTGGATTATATAGAAAATACAAAATGGGAAAACCGCAAAATTTATTTAGAAAAGAACAAATTTGTCGTTGAATTAACAGAACTTCTGATATAGATTGCAACTCACAAGTTAGAGCTTGTGCTGCTCTCTTGTTAGCATAAAACATAACATGAATAAATGAAAACAACTTAGTTACCAAAGTGAATTTTGTTTTTTTTCACAAAATAAAAGATTTTGAACATAACATATAACATCTTCAGTACACAAGTTTCTATCCAAAACGAATTTACTTAAAAGAGCTATACAAAGAAGAAGAACAACACAATTAGCTCATCTTAGGAATATGAAACCATATCCACTACCACCATCGCCATCTCATCACCATCATCCCTAACAGTAATAACTCGGAAAACCAAAAAAAAAAATTGAATTTAAAAAAGAATAGTGAAGTTGAAAGAAGTTTTTAATGACCAACCACCCACCAAACGGAAGCACCAGAAAGAACCACATTTTTCAAGATTCATAAAATATTTAATGAACCCAAACTCTGATGTCGATGATGATGATGATGGACTTAAACCGGTATTGCATCAACGTTCGACGAGTCTTCACATCTCAACACGATTCCTTCAAGGCTTGTTGGGAATGTGCATCTACTCCATTGCCAACCAGCTGTAATCGGCTCAGATGATGGCACTATCATCAACACATTGTCGTTTCTCTGCACCACTCCTATCACACTCACTGTGCTTCCTTCTTTTATATACCTAATATTGAAACCCAACCGAGAGATTCATGATCAAAGCTTCTATTAATAATAAACAAAAGTTTATTTGTTACCCTTCTTTGAGTCGCATGATTCGATCATCGCTTGATAGATTCTTCTGCCTTAACCACCGAACAAAATCTGGAGACTCTTTCTCACTTCCGTGCTTAAAGTCGATGACAACAGAATCATCTACAAGAGGCGTTACCTTTGAACCATTACCGGTTTTGACTAAGGCTCTGAGTCCAGATTGGAAATCTGATATGTAAAAGTCCACCACATGTCTCTGCCAACATTATGGTACAACTTTTATAAGGAATGATGGGGTTGGTATAATAACATTACTTCTGCGTAAATGAGTAACATTGGGGGAATCACTAACCTCTGATGATCTCAGTCCCCATGTGAAGAAACGATGTGAAGAATTGGCTGGCTTTGAACCCCATCCACGATACTCGTATAGAGATGTGGATGTGTACACACATCTGGGAACTCTGTTAAATGATGACTCAAGCGGCACATTACCACAAGTAACCACCTTCAATTATAAAAATGTGAATCAAGATCATAACCATATCAAACCATAACTAAAGATGCATTCAACAGCTAATCCCATTCTTCTACTAACTAGTACTCGGTCTTGCGCCTACAGAATGCTCTCAGTATGTATGGAACATATACTTAACCGTATGAACATCAATCAAGTTTCCATTTCTGGTAAGCAAACAAGCAGCAGAAGGAAAAC
Source organism: Raphanus sativus (assembly GCF_000801105.2). Classification (NCBI taxonomy): domain Eukaryota; kingdom Viridiplantae; phylum Streptophyta; class Magnoliopsida; order Brassicales; family Brassicaceae; genus Raphanus; species Raphanus sativus. The sequence continues at coordinate 2,934,829 of NC_079518.1, read as the reverse complement.
ATACAAATTAATCAAAGTGAGAGACAACGCCAACTTACCCCAGTGACCTTCACGAATTGACCATTTTTGGCAGTTCTAAGGTCAGCATCAGGATAACGAGCAATGAAATCAGTGACCCCACGTCTCCCCCAACAACCATTCCAAATAAAAAGCGCAGCAACAACCGTAAAGAAGATTGCAACAACGATGAGGAGCATCGGATTGTGAACCGCACCAAGAATGAAACCCCCGGCAAGGAACCCCATTATAAATATAAGAACAACCAGCCACAACACAGACTTGGGGAAGCTCTTCAGGCTGGAAAAGTCATCTCGAGGACCAAGTGTAGTCACCGCCTGGTTGTGTACAACAGACGACTTTTGCATATGCTGCGTCTTCAACGAACCAGAAGAGTCAAGAGGTCCAGAAACCTTCCTGGGGGCGCCAGACGAGTTCAAAGGCCCAGAGGTTATAAGACCCGTAGTCGGAAGAACAGGAATAGGACCAGAATGCTGCCGCGTCACACCACCAGACTGCGGACCAGACGTTCTCTTCAGAGGCTCTCCGTGCTTGGACAAAGGTCCTGAATTTGTTTTCTTCATGGAAACAGAGCCAGCAGACGCGCCTAAAGACCCAGACATACGACCAGCGGCGTTAGGAACGCCGCCGCCGCCAGGACCTGACTGACCATTATTCCCGGCGAAAGAGCCGGACCTGGAAGGAGCACCGGGTATGGGACCAGACTTCCTCGACTTATTAGTACTACTCCCATCTGCTGCTGTTGGAATAAACATCTTCCCCAACTCTCCTGATTTCTTGATATCCCCGCCCGTGTAAGGCATGGCTGTTGAGCTCATCGTCGGAGGCCTTTCTTTGGGTTGCTCAGGACGACCAGACACAAACAGCCCGTTGCCGAGCTGGTGAGATGTGTATCTCGAACCCATTTCGTTTTAAAGTTAGTCAACAAAACAAGCAACACCCTCCAAATCCCTACAGAAACAACAACACAAAAAAGAAGTGAGAGCAAGCACATTTATATACACAAAAAAATGAAAACATTATAATAAAGGAAGGGAGAAAAATAGAGAGTGTGACAGGCTACTAAAGAATGGCTAATACAACAATGGAAAAATACAAAAAAAGGAAAAAAAGGTTCTGTCAAAAAAGGTAAGACGCCAGAAGAGAGAGTTAATGAGAAATCAGAAGAGGCATTGGTACAAAGATGATCACAGGAAGAAACTGGACCACTGACTCTAGGCTCAGATCCCTAAGTGTCGTCTCTCAGATTTTCGAAATCAGGAAACACCTAGATCGCCATTTTTTTCAACAAAAACCCTAAAATAGCCCTAAGCAGGATACAGGAGAGAAGACGATGACTCAAAAGAGAGAGAAATCGAATCGAGGAGGACTGATGAGATTCATCGTACCTGAGAGAGAGAGAGTGTGTGAGTTTTTTTTTTCCGGGAAAATGTAGTCAACGACGAGAAAGTTAGTTGCTAATTCTGGGAGTGACAGTAGAAGAAGAAGAAGACGAAACGGAAGCGATACTGAGAGAGATCCGGTGAGCTCTCTTCTCCGTCGTGTTGGAGATCTCGATCTCTCTATCTCTATCTCTGAGCTGTAACTAACAGCTGATGAGGTGTCTCAGTCTCCTCTCTCTCTCTCTCTCTCTCTCTCTCTCTCTCTCTCCTATTTTCTTTCTCTCTCTAAAAGGGCTAAGATTTTTTTTTTTTTAATTTGTCCACCAAACTGAGCTAAGGAAGAAGAAGGGACACTCTGTTTTTTCTTTTTTCTTTTTTCTTTTTGTTTCTAGGAGAAAACAAAATAAAATGGGAATTGTAATATTTGAAATTCAAAAATAATGTTTTTTTGGTGTCGACATCTGTAAAAACTGTATTTTATCATTATTACAAGGATTTAACCATTTGATATAAATACGTAACATGTCTATGTATTCTTCTTTCCACCTAATCATGGTAAAGTTAGCTGGTCTTTCTTTTCTAGTATATTACCAATTTTGCAGCAACGTTCTTGAGGCCACAAGTGAGATATATTTTCTAAAATGTGCACTTTTCATTAAATAAATGCATTAGTTTCCAAATTGTATTGACAGTTTCTTTTTTGTAAATGATATTGTGCTTGTTCAGCAGTATTTTTCATACAATTTCTTTTTTTCTTTTGAAATTTGTATTTTTTCATATATTTGTTGTTATCTCTTAAAACAATTCATTTTACGTGTGTGTTTAATATGCACATGCTAATATTTTGTTTGGTGATTCGGATTTGTTAATGTTTCGTTTTCTTTTGGTACGTACGACTTAATGATTTTGCTAATTTTGTTTTGCCGATTTTGTTAATCGGATTGTGAACCGCACCAAGAATGAAACCCCCGGCAAGGAACCCCATTATAAATATAAGAACAACCAGCCACAACACAGACTTGGGGAAGCTCTTCAGGCTGGAAAAGTCATCTCGAGGACCAAGTGTAGTCACCGCCTGGTTGTGGACAACAACAGACGACTTTTGCATATGCTGCGTCTTCAACGAACCAGAAGAGTCAAGAGGTCCAGAAACCTTCCTGGGGGCGCCAGACGAGTTCAAAGGCCCAGAGGTTATAAGACCCGTAGCCGGAAGAACAGGAATAGGACCAGAATGCTGCCGCGTCACGCCACCAGACTGCGGACCGGACGTTCTCTTCAGAGGCTCTCCGTGCTTGGACAAAGGTCCAGAATTTGTTTTCTTCATGGAAACAGACCCAGCCGAAGCGCCTAAAGACCCAGACATACGACCAGCGGCGTTAGGAGCGGCACCAGGACCATTATTCCCGGCGAATGAGCCAGACCTGGAAGGAGCACCGGGTATGGGACCAGACTTCCTCGACTTATTAGTACTACTCCCATCTGGTGCTGTTGGAATAAACATCTTCCCCAACTCTCCTGATTTCTTGATATCCCCACCCGTGTAAGGCATGGCTGTTGAGCTCATCGTCGGAGGCCTTTCTTTGGGTTGCTCAGGACGACCAGACACAAACAGCCCGTTGCCGAGCTGGTGAGATGTGTATCTCGAACCCATTTCGTTTTAAAGTTAGTCAACAAAACAAGCAACACCCTCCAAATCCCTACAGAAACAACAACACATAAAAGAAGTGAGAGCAAGCACATTTATATACACAAAAAATGAAAACATTATAATAAAGGAAGAGAAAAATAGAGAGTGTGACAGGCTACTAAAGAATGGCTAATACAACAATGGAAAAATACAAAAAAGGAAAAAAGGTTCTGGCGAAAAAGGTAAGACGCCAGAAGAGAGAGTTAATGAGAAATCAGAAGAGGCATTGGTACAAAGATGATCACACGAAGAAACTGGACCACTGACTCTAGGCTCAGATCCCTAAGTGTGTCGTCTCTCAGATTTTCGAAATCAGGAAACACCTAGATCGCCATTTTTTCTCAACAAAAACCCTAAAATAGCCCTAAGCAGGATACAGGAGAGAAGACGATGACTCAAAAGAGAGAGAAATCGAATCGAGGAGGACTGATGAGATTCATCGTACCTGAGAGAGAGAGAGTGTGTGAGTTTTTTTTTCCGGGAAAATGTAGTCAACGACGAGAAAGTTAGTTGCTAATTCTGGGAGTGACAGTAGAAGAAGAAGAAGACGAAACGGAAGCGATACTGAGAGAGATCCGGTGAGCTCTCTTCTCCGTCGTGTTGGAGATCTCGATCTCTCTATCTCTATCTCTGAGCTGTAACTAACAGCTGATGAGGTGTCTCAGTCTCCTCTCTCTCTCTCTCTCTCTCTCTCTCTCTCTCTCTCTCTCTCTCTCTATTTTCTTTCTCTCTCTAAAAGGGCTAAGATTTTTTTTTTTTTATTTGTCCACCAAACTGAGCTAAGGAAGAAGAAGGGACACTCTGTTTTTTCTTTTTTCTTTTTTCTTTTTGTTTCTAGGAGAAAACAAAATAAAATGGGAATTGTAATATTTGAAATTCAAAAATAATGTTTTTTTGGTGTCGACATCTGTAAAAACTGTATTTTATCATTATTACAAGGATTTAACCATTTGATATAAATACGTAACATGTCTATGTATTCTTCTTTCCACCTAATCATGGTAAAGTTAGCTGGTCTTTCTTTTCTAGTATATTACCAATTTTGCAGCAACGTTCTTGAGGCCACAAGTGAGATATATTTTCTAAAATGTGCACTTTTCATTAAATAAATGCATTAGTTTCCAAATTGTATTGACAGTTTCTTTTTTGTAAATGATATTGTGCTTGTTCAGCAGTATTTTTCATACAATTTCTTTTTTTCTTTTGAAATTTGTATTTTTTTCATATATTTGTTGTTATCTCTTAAAACAATTCATTTTACGTGTGTGTTTAATATGCACATGCTAATATTTTGTTTGGTGATTCGGATTTGTTAATGTTTCGTTTTCTTTTGGTACGTACGACTTAATGATTTTGCTAATTTTGTTTTGCCGATTTTGTTAATTATTGGAAGCTTTTCTTTCAAGCAAAGTAAAATTCGAAAAAAGTAATGATTGGTCACATCGACTGGTTAGTCAATCTATTTACCCGTATCAAGCTCTGCCGATCCAATAGTTTAGATGACCTATTTCAATCAGCATTTATATATGCAAAGTATTTAAGAGCATTTTTTTCAGAACATTCGTTAGTACTATGCATTATGCGAAAACTTTGACAAGCTAAAGACAACACGTAATAGCTAATAATGCAACTCGTTTATAATGATTGAGTCAAGCCGAAAAAGCATATACATAGAGATATTGATAATTTAAATTACGAAATAACTTAGGAAATATAAAGTGAAGTTCTGAGTCCGGCTGTTAATATAAAAATATATATATATCGATAGGAATGAATGACCACAAAATACGTGGTTACTAGTCTTGATGCTGTGTAGAATGTAGTCTGTACTAATCAAATGAAAATGTTCTATGCCGACAGTTCCCTCTTTGAATTTGTGGCTGCAAGGATTGGCATGGCATCGTTACTCCTAGTAACCGCAAACGTGAGCTTGCGGTTTTGCTTTCTCAAGAGCACTTGGGTCTCAAAGTAGCAGCGGTTTCGCATTTTGGTGTTATCCACTGTAAGAGTTACACTCACTCTGCTCCTGATGGAACATACAACGTCATGTTCGGCGAGAAAAAAGAAGGAACCATCCCAACAATGTTACTGAGCCTGAGAAACAGCAGCGTAAGCCCAAACCTCCAAAAAGAGACCATAGTCCCCAAGTTCAATTAGAAGCAGTCACACCCAGATAAACCCGCCAAAAGCGAACAAATGCATACAAATTTCATTACATACATCTCTTCATAGCTGATGTTCTGTCTCAAATGCTCCTATGTCTGAAAGCTGGGAAACCTTTCAACTAACTATTAACTACAAACTCAAAAAAAAACAGTAGAAAAAAAAAACTGAAGTCGCCGATATTCCTCTCTAACCAATTCAAGAAGCCGATGACGGATCTGTCCCACTTTTAACGGCGGACCAAACCTGACCGATGCCTCTGGTAACGTGAGGCAAGACGGCGTTAATCCCGTTAAGTGCTGCACCAGAAGCTAAACCCAACACGAAAGTCTCAACGTATCCAGGCTTCGTCTCCAGCTTGGCGTCGACGACGGCGAGCCTTCCGTTGATGGCGTCGATTTTCCTCGCGTCGGTTAAAAGATTGTCCTTACTGGGGGCGTTGCTCTTGGAGGACGAAACGACTCGGACGAGCGCGTTTTGTAAGTCTTCGATGACCTCGACCGAGGCTTCGGCTGGCTCGAGCCCCCGTTTCTGGTAGTGAGAGATTAGCTCCGCTGCTGTTGGGAGTTTCTTGGGTTTATGCTTTGCTCCGGCCTGGTTTTGTTCTGCTCTGGTTTCCTCCGCCGCGTTCGGTGTCGCCGGTTGCTTCATCTTCTTCTCTGCAGCTCAGCCATCAACTTTGGGTTATATTTTCTTTCGTGGACCTTTTGTTGGGCTTGGGCTCAAATAATAATCGTTAGATAATAAGTTTTCTTGATCAAAAGTAAAAATGGAAACCTGGTTGAAGGTCCGTTTTACGTTTCGGAAACGTTTTGGAATCGGAATCTCTCAGAAAACTCGCAAAAATTCATTGAAACTCGTTTTTTAGAAAAAATCAATTTGAAAACTAAATGGAAACTATGTGTTTCTATTTTGGAAACTCACAATTATGTTTTGGAAACACGTAAAAACTATTTTTTATTTTAGACTTTTTATAAATAATTAATAAATATAAAGATTAATTTATTGTTTTAGTAAGTTAAAAAATAAATTAATTGGAAGAGTATAAGCAGAAGATTTGGTATTTATAATCTTCGTCTTCTACCTATAGTCAAAATTTTGCATACAAATATGGTCTATATGTGAAATGTTGGAGGTGATAAATTTATTTCACTAGTTGAGATTAATAGAGACTTGAGTTTGAGAATTTTTTTGGTGATGAACCTGAGTTGGAAGCGGTACAACAAAGTTAAAGATGAAGTTATTCATCTTTAACTTGCAGTTACGATTTTTATCTTTCGTCAACTTATTTAATATTTAAGTATTGAATTTTTGTTATTTTGAATTTTTATATGAATTTGATATTTAATAATGACTATTTTTATTTTTTGTATGATTATATAAAACATCTATTTATTTATTTGTAGATATACTAAACATAATAAAATTGAATTCACATATTAATAACTTATATATATATATATATATGTTTATATTATAGACGTTTCTAAAACGTTTCCTAGGCAAAAATAATCAAAAATCACATTTCCATGTTTCGAAATATTTCGTTTCTGCGTATACGTTTTTTGATTCCATGCAACCTTGGTTATTACTTTAGCAAAAAAATACAGTTTTTCTTCACGAAAGTTGGACCCCACTGCCACATTTGATTTTATGTGCGGTTTTTAAAACGTCCCGCAGTTGTACAAAGTTTTGTTGATTGGTAACAAATGAGTAGGTCCCACTAAAAATGTAACGCAGTGATAAAAACGCTGTTGCCATTCATTACCTTGTTCAAAATTTGTTTCTATGGAACCCAGAAACCGATGAATTATATATATATATATAGGAGCCAAGAAACCAATGAATTACATATATGTGTGTGTATATATATATATATTACAGTATAAAATCGCAAGTATAAACAGGTTTAAGAATCATTGATTTATTCAAAGTAATGAATCTCCTGTTTAGTATTTCATTTCTTATATTTGCTTTATGTTTTGGGTCTAATGAAATTACTAAGTGCCACAAAAACACTTTGGTTTTCCAAAATAGCCTAACTCTCACTCAAAGTACTCTCAAAGTCCATTGCAAATCCAAAGACGATGATTTAGACGATCACTTTGTGAAATTTAAGGATCCTCCATATAATTTTAGTTTTCATGATAATGTCCTTTTCACTACAGAATTCTACTGTTACTTGTCGTGGATGAGAGCAAATAAGGTATATCATCAAAAGTTTGTAGCGTATATAGGTCCTGTCTTTTTCAGATGTGGTGCACTTTACGCATGGAACGCACGAGAAGATGCTATCTACTTATCAAAAAATCGTAAGCCTGAAAAATTCATGTACAATTGGATTATAGAATAATTTTGGCTATGCTATAAGTTCTTATTTCATCTTATGAATAAAAAAATAAGCTATGTTTCTATTTTTCTTTGGTGTTAGAATATACACCAAAATAATATAATTAATCATGTTTTTATCTGATTTTGGTTTTCAAATCATATATCTATATATTAGGGATATTCATTTTTTACATAGAAAAAGTATCACCTCATGAAAAACAGTAATGATTTTGCCTAATGCTGTATGGTTTTCGCCTAAAAACGAAGGTTAAGGAAGAAACTAATAAAAGCTTTCCTAATGCTTAATAGTTTTGTTTCCTTGCCTTTTCTGAAAAGAACTGTGAGAGTGGTGTCTGAAATTTTGATACCATGCACTTTTAACTGACATTTACATTCAAAACCATAACTTTAGACGCACGCTTTTTATATGCCTTATCGTCTGTTACTTACCAAACTAATTCGAATTCCAAGACATGTGATCTTGTTTCAAGAAAGGCTAGAAATGTTTCAACACATTCGTAAGGCCTACCACTTGACTACAGCCATAAGGACACGTTAGACAACATCTTTCAAGCCACAATTACCCAAAAAAAAAGGAAGTTACTCTTCTTTTGCAATAAACAAGCTATAAAAATTTCACGACTTGCTTTAGAGCAACCTTAACGCCAAGGTCAAAGTATCTTATAGAAGGTTCTCACCATGTTTCTATTAGTTTTATCATACCAAAACGCAAGCAGCTGTCATGGCAAATGAGTATCTTGACAGCGGCAAATGAGTATCTTGACAGTTATTTATCTAATACTATGGCTCTGTTCGTTTCGGTTCGTTTATATGTGATCATGTTCGTTTCTGTTCGTTTCGGTTTGTTTATATGTGATCATGTTCGTTTATATGTCGTACGACCTGCGACTTGCGACTAAACCTGCGATTTGCGACTAAAATTATGTGTTCATTTACGTGTCGCATGACCAAAAATTTTCTTAATTTCACGCTGTTTTCTTCGGACGACTTGGACTGGAACCTACGATGTTTTCTTCGGACGACTTGGACTAGAACCTACGATTGGTCCAGATCGCATGTTACACGATAACAAAATGAACACGCGTAACAAAATGAACAACAGCATGCGACTGATCACATGTCGCGCGATAGGTAAATGAACAGAGCCTATCTTCATTTTTTTTTGTTCATCTAAGAAAAACACTTGCATACTAGCTTGCTATTAGACCACTAAGAAAACACACCACTTGTTTACAAAAGAAAAAACAACACAAAAGTTAACAACGTAAAGTCGTCTACAAGCATTAGCTATTTACATAACTTCACACAAGGGGACCATTTTACAACCAAAAAGTTAAACCACCTAGAGTCCTACTCGTACACACTGACCCATTTAGCTACCATTTACTAACTATCATCCATGATCTAACTTTAAGCTATTAGTGAGCTTCCACCACCGTCAGTCCCATGTACCGCGAAGTAGAGGAGTAGCATCAACATCATCCCCAAAAGTCTTCACAAGATCGCACGAGGACTCATCGCCTTCACCGTCAGGCTCCAACTCCATCCCCAACTCTGCCTCTATATCATCAGACGCCGAGATCAGTAAAAACTCACACCCTTCATAATTCAAGAAATCAGGCGGGTCGGCTGCTCCGAACCGGGTGTGACCTAAATGGGCCTGTAGATGGGCTGGAAACTGGGCCTTTCTTTTCCTCTTCAACCCTCTGAACCCCGACCCTCTCCCTCCTTTTCCTTGCTCCGGGTTTCGTACTTGGATCAAGAACGAGCCTTCCGGTTCAATGTTCATCGACTCTTGCGGCTCGTGTTCTCCCGTCCTCGATGGAAACTCGAGTTTGTAGACGAGATGTGTGTGGTGTTTTCTTGTCGGAGTCGGTTTATGTCGGAGAATTCTGTAGATTCCTTCTCCCACAGCTCTTGCCGGAGGCTTGTGTCTATGACCTTGAGTCTTCGTCTGATATTCCTCTGCAGAACAAATAAAAGTTTTTTTAACATTATCCACACAAAAAAAGGAATAGATCATGAAGTGTTGTCACCTCCTTTAAGAGCTTCTTTTACATCTTCAACGTTCGTAGTCACCAACTCCACGAAACCCCAGAAAGGTTGCGACTTCTTGCTCGGATCGGGAAGGCTTTTCTTACCCATCACTATGAATCGTAACAGAATCTGTTTCTCGATGTTAACTTTCTACACAAGAAAAGAAAAAATAAAACATAATTAGTAAGAGACTGATCTTTATGATCTCGTGTAGTGTAGTGTTCTTTCGTCTTTTACCTCAACGCCGTGGCCTCCTTCACCTCCTTTTTTGGAACCAGAGGAGGAGCTTTTATTATCGTCTTCTTCAGAATCTTCTTTCTCGGAACCTTCTTTACCAGAGAGAGGGTCTTGTTTCTCCTCAACGGGATTCTCGCCCGACTCTGGACGCATCACTATGTATAACCTTTGAACATCGTCCACGCTGTGAGCTTCTTCTTTGTTCACCTTTGGCCTATAAAAGAAGAATATTTCTCCTCTTTCTTGAATCTCCACTTGAGGATCTGGTCTCGTCTTTACTTCTTTACCTTGTCCCATCGTTGTACTTCTCAACACAGATTCACTCTACCTTAATAGAATAGAAAAAACTCTGTTTTTAAACACCAAAACAACACAGTTTTGTCTCCAAGTCATGACACTTGACAACGTCACTAAATCCCACGTCCTCGTTACTGTGTCGGACGAACATGTGATCCACATGTGGGTCGTCTTGAGCATAACACTTGACGACGTTATATGATCCCACATGTCCTTTGACAGAACGAACATGTCACTTTGTCAAAAGATTAATCTTAAATATTATATATATTCTCCAACATTAAACGTGCGCTGAAATTCATACTCACAGTATATATACATATTGTCTTTTGTTTATTATCAATACATACATTGTTTCTTAATTGAAAACACAACTTTTTGTTGGCCCCTAGACACCTCTCTTCTTCAAGCTCAAACAAACAACTCTCTTCCTGAATATATATATATATATATATATATACATTGCTCTTGCTTTTCTTCTACTGATACTTTTCTCCTGCAAATCACAATCTCATTCATGAATATATCATACCAGCGATCACATGATTATACGATTTTGCTAAAAAAAACTTGTTTTTGCGGTTTTGATGGTAAAATAAGATTTGTTTAACAGTCTTTGAAACAAGAGAGTCATATCTTTACCAGATTCCTTGTCTGTGCTCAAACCGATGGGTTTGACATAGAAGACCCTCCATTAGATATAGAGGATCCTGCATTCGATATATAAGGAGCACTCCTACCTTCCTGCAATTCCCCACACAGAAGAAGATCAAACATCATAGAGATATATATATTATCTAATCTAATACGATGTTTAATACAAAATCTTACCGATATATAAGAGACTTGGCTAGAATGTGACATCGGTCCATGTCCAGCATAATACACACTCTCAAGGCTCTCTTCACCCATCTCTCTTAGTCTATTAAGCACAGGCATCACTTCTTTACCAAGATCAGGCCTATCTCTTCTTCTCAGCTCAGCACATTGTAACGATAACTTAGCAAGATCCATAGCCTCCTCTAGTGGCCAATCCGGTACCGCAGGATCAAGCATTTCTTTAAGCTTCCCTTCTTCGATCGCTTGCTCCACATAATAAGCCAAACCCATTGGCTGTTTCGCTGTCAAAAGCTGCAAAAGCATGATCCCTAGCGAATAAACATCCGACTTCACACCCAGCATCCCTGTTTGCTGATACTCAGGGTCGATGTAACAGAACGTTCCTGCAGCTGATGTGGCTCTGTACTGTGTCACGTTCTCTGCTACGGCCGGGACGAGTCTCGCGAGCCCCACGTCGCTGATCTTGCTGACGTAGTTGTGGTCGAGGAGGACGTTTCCTGGTTTCAAGTCTCTGTGGACGATCGGTTCTGGTTTGGTCTGGTGTAGGAAGAGGAGACCCGTAGCGATCTCGGCTGCGATTCTGAAACGCAGTTGCCATGATATGGCGGGAGTGTTTCCGCGTCTGAAGAGGCGGTCGTCTAAGCTTCCTTTGGCCATGTATTCGTATACGAGGATGCCGTATTCTGGACAAGCTCCTAAGAGAAGGACCATGTTTGGATGCCTTATGCAACTTAGTACTTCAACCTATGTAGTGATCAAAACACACACATTAGGTTTCAAAATTTGTCATTCAAAGACCTGTTTCTTGTCATTCAAGTTAGATACAAAGAACCCAAAATAATAAAACAAAAACCCTTATTTAGGAACTTCTTTCTTGTAATACAAGTAAACTCAATTTATTTTAAATTTAGGTGGATTGGTTGCCAAAGAAGTTAGCTATAAAAGAAAACCCTTGTTTACGATATTATTTCTTGCCACACAAGTAAATTTGTTTTGTTTAAAAAAAAATTGATGGAGAGATTGCCAATGAAGTTAGCTATAAAATGCATCTAAAAATCATTTCATTTTACCTCTTTGTGAAACTGTGATCTTCCCTGAGCAGCATCAGGACGCAAGACCTTAACAGCAACACTTGTGTGATCAAGATGACCTCTAAACACAGGTCCATATCCACCTTCTCCCACTTTCCTTGACTCTGCAAAGTTTGCAGTTCCTTCTTCGATTTCTTTAACAGAGTATTTTCTGTATCGGACGATGCTATGTCGTGGGAAAGAGTCGTTTTCTTGCAATACCTTCATCTCTGCGTTTAGTCTTCTCTTTGCTTCTGCTTCCGCAAGCCTGCGTGCAGCTTCAGCAGCTTCCGTGGCTGTTCTGGCCTTTGCTCTCTCCTTCTCCACCATTGACATTGCTGTCTCCTCTGTCATCTTTAGTTCTTCCATTCTTCTCTCCTCTTCTGACCTTAGCCTCTGCAGCTCTGTTGCCTAATTAAAACATGATTTTAAACAACTTAGATTTCAATTAGGTTTTAATGAATCAACCACTTGAGAAAGCAACAAAAATGTTGTTGATAATAGGAGGGATTCAAATAAGAATCTAAAGAATTATAAATTGTTTATTCACATAATCAAATATATAAACCCTAATACAGATATTTGTCTTTTCTTTCTAAATGTTTATTTCGCATTTCTTCACAACAGATGTAATGTATAATACCTCGTTCCTTGCGGTTAAAGCTTCTCTGCAAGCCGAGCTATACATATCCATGGTTTGTTTTAGCTCTAAACGCAGTCTCCTCATTTGAGCTTCAACATCACCCTGCAAACAAAACAAATGTCACATATAAATACTAAATAAGATCTAACAAATGTGAATATGATTGTAACTTATATACCAAGCTTTGAGATGAGTAGGAGCAAGAAGTTCTGCCACTCTCTTCAGAAGCCGAAGAAGCGTTATTGAGAAAACCCAAATCCGTAAACTTGATTCCTAATCTATTTGAACCCATGCTCTGCTCTGAGCTTGTTGACATTCTTGAGGTTCTTGCTGAGTCTGGTAAGTCGTAGGTAAATGAGGACCGATCTACACTCGGCCTCCCTGAGCTGATATAGGAAATGTCAGATCCTTGTTGTGAAGCACTTATGAATGAGAACTCGGACTCTGAATCTGAGAAGTCCCCCATTACTTTCATATGTCCTTGTGGTGGTTTCGCAAACACTGATCTACACATCCAAAAATAGAAACCAAGATTTGGAAAAATTGTTAAGTAATCACACATAGAGAAACTTTTACAGTAATCTAACATGACAATCAATACCTTGGAACATCTGAATCGACTGATCTTCGTGCCTTAGAATATGCTGGCGTGGTAGCTGTTGAAAACAAGATAAATGAACAAGTTAAAAAGTATGTTACTTGAAACGCAAGCAAGCAAAATTTATTCTCAAGATTAAAACTCTCACGTGTTTTGTGTCTGTTCTCAGAGGTTTCGTGATTGTCAAATTCGCTGAGAACTGAAGGATGGTAAGGAGCAGGACGTGAGGAGCTTCGTAAGGAAGAGATTTTGCTTTTGGCAATGACGTAGACATTGCAGAAATCTGGAGCTGCTTTTGATACACTCGTTGGTAAATCCGTTTTGAATCTTCTGTTGGTGATCAAAATTTTGAAAAATAAAACCCTAGTTTTGGTTATTCTTCTGCTGCACGCAACAAATAAATCTAAACCCTAATCAATTTATTTACCTCATAAAGCTGTTTCTTGATGGAGCACCAAGTACTAAATTCTCAATAGCAGAAACTGTAACGTATTCGACTATTGCTTTGACTTTGTCTACATCTTCAAGCACAACGTCCAGACAATTAATCTGCGCAAGTACAAAAAAAGAGCTTCCAACATTAGTTGATCTGTGTAATAATAAGATCTTGATTTCAACTATTACTATAAAATATTATTGTTTTGAATAATTAGGAGGTTCTAGGTCTGTACTCTGTAGACTAATATAATTTTAACCATTAGGTTAACTCGTTATTGATTACCTCTTTACGGCTGCAAAAACAGTGGAAAGATACAAAGAGATGTTTTGTTTGCTTCTCCAGCTGCTGCTTATGCGTTATTCCTTCTTCAATATCTGCAATTTCCACAAAGCAAAAAAAAACAATCACTAGAACTTTTCACAAGAATCATTGACCAAACATGAAGGCTTGAAATCATTTCCATAATGGAAGTGTATGAGAATGTTGATAAACTAACCTGAAGAAGATTGAGATTTGGGAACGACATGAATAAGAGCAAGAGTTTGACCACGAGAAGTAAGATTCTCCATTGTCCATTTGAGAGCATTTTGGCTAGTTTTGTCGTTGTCTATTGCAATAGCAACTGAACCACTTCTTGTTCCTTTGGTTGTCGCATCTGTTTTCGGTAGCCACATTGTTGTCTTTCTCCTTGTTCTTTCTTTTTCTTTTCGTACAAGGAAAAATAACACAAATGGATTTATTTTCCTACTTTTGTTTAGTAAATGTTATATTTGGAAAATCTAAAAAATAGATAATGCAATGGGTTGAGAAAGTTTTCTATTTTCATTGTTTCTAATTTGATGGATAATATTTAGGAAGGGTTTAGTTTTTGGATGAACATCTAATTTCAGAGTTAAACACAAACCACAGAAATTTTTCAATTTTTTTTTAATTTAATTTGTTTAATTTAGATGTGTGGAAACTATAAAGCTTATGGTATAAAATAACATGTACATATCACAAATTACATAGTACCTCTCTTTTGCTTCATAATAAACATCTACACTGTGGTCTCAGTTTTTCTAGATTTTTGAAGAGAACTACGTACTTTTTTTTTTGAATGTAGTACTTTTTTTTAATTTGTGAAGAAGAAGTTTTTTTTTTGGTAAATAATGTTAAGATTAATACCAATTTTCTGAGTTTACATAGTTGTGGCAAGCCACCTATTTTGTTGTGAAGAAGAAGTTATTACATCATAAGGCCATTTTTAAAAATTTAAAACATCGTTTAAATGTACTACTCCAATAATTAGTTCTTATGTTTTATATGATTTTTGTGGACAATATTTTAGAAAATACTGAAAAGAACCCAAGGACCACTGAGATCAATCATTCAATCTTTTAGACTGTTTAGTGCTTTCTTTTTATCTGTTGCTGCTGAAGTTGATATTAGTTTCCCTTTTCGATCAACTTTTTCCATCGGCAATTAAAATTTAAGATGTTAATATATATCCATTTCAGAGCACACACTTATAAACTAAAACTATTTCTAATGATATCTCATTTCAGGAACAGTCTCAGTCTTGAAATGAGACTCCGAATATCATATTTTCGAATCGAATTCGGATCGAATCCAGATCCCGAATAATAAGTCTCAATCTTATTTTCAACAGCTAATTTCCTGACATAATAAAATGCTAATTTCTTCCTGACATAATAAATTACATTTTGTTCTAAATGTTTCTTTTGATATATTTCCAAGATAAAGAAAAAGAAACTCTTTTGTTTCTAAAAATTTTGGGCTGAAGTCTATAATCCACAGAGAATAAAAACGATTTAATTTTTTTCCCGTCGCTAATAGGCTTTGAACCTGGCACTTATGGTAACATGTTTTTATTGGTAAAGCTAGTAGCTCCAGATTATCTCCAAGTAACTTTTAGGCAAAGCCTTTAAAACTTTCTGTTTCGACTTTTTCTACGAGTCTCATGCAAACTTTAATGACGAGAGAGTAAGAGGCTCATGCAAACTTCAATTACGAGAGAGTAAGAGGATTATCCCCGGATGCCGAATTGTTTTTTGTTTGCTCGACTTTTATCAACTTCTCAATCATAGCAATATCGATTGGAGGTGATGAGTATTACTATAAAAATGTAAAGCTTTATTTGTCTTATGGACTGTATCGTACATGTAGTGGGAAGAGGTGCTTTAATGCAAGATTCCTCAGCTTTCCTACCATTTTTATCTTTTTATATTTATTTGAATATTTTTACTTTAACTATACCACCGTAAGCATATCAACCTCCTTCAATTTCAGGGAGATGGTGCTTCACAGATGGTTCGTGGAAGGATAAAAACTCTTTCTCGGGACAAGGATGGTACAGTACTCTGGAAAGATATGAGGGATTAATGGGAGCACGAAATGTTCGGGCAAGTATATCTCCCCTTCACTCGGAGGTGGAAGCATTGATTTGGGCAATGGAATGTATGAGGAATTTACGTCAGTTTCAGGTTACATTTGCAACGGATTGTTCTCAGTTGGTGAAGATGGTTTCGGAACCAGAAGAGTGGCCGGCGTTCGCAAGTTATCTGGAGGATATCAGAAGCTTACAAAGTAGTTTCCATAACTCACAGCTCATCTATGTACCAAGGACGGCAAATTCAAGGGCGGATCGTTTAGCACGCAGTGCCAGACAACAATCGTCTTTTGTCATTCACATGGATGCCGAGCTACCAGTTTGGTGTACAGATTCAATATGAGTCTGTATGTTTGATGACAAAAAAAAAAAAAAAAAACTAGCAACAACATTTATTGTATTTGCTCATTTATGTTATTTGGCTTTAAAGCCATGAAGATCAATCATATCTTCTTGAATCCTCTTTTTGCAAAAAAGCTATCATCTCCTTTTATATTCCAACTTCCATTACATGAAAACAAACACAATCAACACACACATCATTATCATTTTTTTTTCAAAAAGAGCCTAACCAATCTATTAAAATTACTTCAACGGTTTGGGAAGATAAAGGTTCAACCTTTAATATTTACTCTGTTTTTTTCGAGTAGAACAACAACTCGTGCAATGGAGGGCTGTGATGAAAGTGACAAAACAAACACAATCAACACACACATCATTATCATTTTTTTTTCAAAAAGAGCCTAACCAATCTATTAAAATTACTTCAACGGTTTGGGAAGATAAAGGTTCAACCTTTAATATTTACTCTGTTTTTTTCGAGTAGAACAACAACTCGTGCAATGGAGGGCTGTGATGAAAGTGACAAATAGCTAAAACTTTTCTCTTTGCATTTATTGAGTCTCTTTTGGACCCGATCCCATTCAACTCATCTTCACAGATGTCTCAACCTCTTTCTCCTCTCTGTCCACTCTTCTCTCTCTCTCTCTCCTCTTCCTTGATCACAAGGTTCTTTGTCTCAACCTCATTTTGTTGAGTCATTCATTAACCCCTCTGGAGAGGAGATTGAGACTAAGTTTATTGCACCGACACAACGTTGAATAGGTTTTTTTATCATAACAATGTCTAGAGACTCTCTGCTCGCTTCTAAACAGTAAAATTTCATTCCTTTTGTTTCAGTTTCTTCTCTTCCTACTCTCTCTGGTTCTTCCTAATTTTGTTCTCACTGATATGTTTTGCAGAGGAAGTTCTTTGTCCAGATTCTTTCAGACCAAAGCAGTTAATCACTCTCAGGTTCAGTTTCCTTATATAACTAAGATGAAATAGTTTCCATTAACTTGCTCCTCAAGCTGCCAACTCAATAAACCTTTATATCCCATTCATTGCTTGAAACTCACTTTCTTATGACTCTGTTTTAAGGGTCTTGATTCTCCCAAGAACACCAAGTTTCACCACCTCTACAAGTTCGAACTCGAGCATGATGTGAGTTTCAGTCACCTCTCTTGTAACCCTATAGAGAAGAAACCTGTAAGAATGATTCAGTCTAAGTCTGGTATGAAACAGGTGAAGCGATTAAAAGATCAACTGCAAAAAGAGACTGCACTGCGCGCTCTATTGCTGAAAGCTTCTGATCAAAGCCACAAGATTGAGCTGTCTCACACTTCTTCCCTTCCACGTAGCGTAATGTTTCCTACAGCTTCTCTTACGTTCTAAAGCTTAAGCAAATGAACCTTGTGATTTGTGAATGTTTCCTCGTTTCCACCAGGTTCAAGAACTTCTCTCCAGTATAGTAACTATGGAAGCTACAGTCTCTATGCTCGAAGAAGAGATCATGTCTCTACACTTCTTGCTGATTCAAGAACGGAACGAGAGAAAACTTGCTGAGTACAACCTCACACATTCTCTCTCTCCACCTGTATGTTAATTAAATGGTGTTGTCTAATCTTTGTGTGCTGCGATTGGCTCTGACTATAAGATTGTTTCCCAGAATGTTACAGATTTGGTTAAGTTTACCAAAAAGAAAGAAACATTACGCC
Organism: Raphanus sativus; assembly: GCF_000801105.2. Classification (NCBI taxonomy): domain Eukaryota; kingdom Viridiplantae; phylum Streptophyta; class Magnoliopsida; order Brassicales; family Brassicaceae; genus Raphanus; species Raphanus sativus. The sequence goes on along the minus strand of NC_079518.1, from coordinate 2,916,638 downwards.
GCAAAGATCTTCACAGAAGCAAAGTGCCTAGGTCTTTGCAAAGTTGTGAGAACGCTAATGAGCTATCCAAGGAGATGATAAGATGCATGAGAAACATATTTGTATCACTCGGAGAGACATCTGCAGGTTCCAAATCCTCTCAACAGATTGTTGCTTTCTCACCTACTCGCAAGAATGCATCATCATCATCAACATGGTGGTCGCCTTCAGAACACTCGCGGATCTCCAAGTGGGTGCAGAGTCCACGAGTCGATATCAAGAAGAACTCAGATGTGTTAGCAACAGAGAGCAGCGTGTTTGATCCGTATAGAGTCCAAGGAAAGCTGAGCTGGGCTGATATAGGAAGCTACAGATCCGCAACTGAAGTGGCTTCCATGTCTGTTGAGGAGAAACGGCTCGGATATGCTTCAGATGAGTTATGGAGATTCAGGTACTACTACTATTAACACAGGGTTTTTTAAGCAGCTTCTGAGAATCTTGACAAGACTCTTATCTGGTGTTTTCATGACAGACACCTTGTAGAAAGACTTGCCAGAGTCAATCCGACAGAGCTAAGCCACAACGAGAAGCTCGCCTTCTGGATCAACATATACAATGCCTTGATCATGCATGTAAATAATGTCTTCCAAATCTCACTGAGGTTTTGATTTCCATATACATATTTACAGTCGATTGTCTGACTCAGGCATACTTGGCTTATGGCGTACCGAAAACCGACTTAAAGTTCTTCTCACTGATGCAAAAGGTTTGGTCCCCAGTCCACACACAAAAACACTACTCGGTTTGGTTCGGTTAGAGGTTAATGTAAGTCTCTGTTCTATCAGGCTGCTTATACAGTTGGTGGGCATTCATACAATGCAGCTACTATTGAATACATGACTCTACAGATGAACCCTCCTCTGCATCGACCTCAGATAGTACTATACTATGCTTAATCTTCTATAGTTTCTGCAATCTTTCACTAACTAATCTTAAACATCATACCTTAAACTGGGAGTTTCAGGCTCTGCTTCTCTCCATTCTCAAGCTGAAAGTATCAGAAGAGCAGGAACAGGCAGGGATAAGTAAACATGAACCTCTAGTGTCTTTCGCTCTCAGCTGCGGAATGCACTCATCGCCAGCGGTAATCCTTCCATATCTATCTGGATTCTGGATCAGATTTCTTCAAGTCTCTCATAGAGAGTAGTACCTGCAGGTGAGGATATACTCAGCGGAGAACGTAGGAGAGGAACTTGAAGACGCTCAGAAAGATTATATCCAGGCGTCAGTAGGAGTGAGCCCCAGGGGGAAGTTGATTGTACCCAAGATGCTTCACTGTTTCGGCAAGAACTTTGTCGACGACAGCAAGGTTGCTCTGTGGATCTCACGGCACTTGCCACCTCGCCAGGCCGCATTTGTTGAGCAGTGTATTCACCGGAGACAACGTTGGGGGTTTCTGGATTCATCTAGTAGCAAATGCGGTGTGATTCCTTTTGATTCACGGTTCCGGTATCTGTTTCTTCCCTAATGATGGAAGCACACACACACACATTGTGTTCCGTTGCTCGGGGTTTAGGGCCTATGGCTATTTAGGTGATTCTAATAAACTAATCAATGAATTAAGAATTGCTAAAAAAGAAATAAGAAAGACGAAATGTTTTCAAGATTGCAAAAAAAAAATTTAATAGTAATCACCGGGGCGGCCGGCATACATTGTATTCAGACAAATAACAAAATGGTATTATTGTGTTCTGTTTGAAAGAGAATAAAGAAGGTAGAGATGAAACTAACTTGGTGTCCTAATAAACTAGGCATTGATAGATGAAATGTCCACTTTCCGAGGCGCTTGGACCACGTTCTTGTTTCCAGGGAAGGACTTGCGGGAGACGTCCACGAGTGCTTTGAAGCTGTAAGGCTCATGCATAGAGAGCTCAGAGAGGACTTTACGGTTAAGCTGGATGTTCTCCTTCATCAGTCCGTGGATAAAGTTACCGTAGTTCACCTGTTTTTCCAAGCTTTAAACCGTTAGCATTCCAACCAAACATGTCATTTCAAAATAGAATTAATCAATGGAACCAAGGCTAGAAGCTAACAGAAGTCATAAAAATGAAAAATTTAAACCACTAAACCTCTAAACCCCTAAATCGTTAAACCTTAAACCCTAAACAACGAGCTCCTGAGAAATAAAGCACTCAATTTTAACAAAACAAAACACTAAAGAAGCTGAACTAGGTTTCACATTACTAACCATAATCATCCTGTAGCTAGAACGAAATCGAATCAAAGGAATCTATCTAGCAGTCAATGGAAGCAATCAGGAGGAACACTTACTCCGTGCTGACGAGAGCCGGCGTTGATACGCTCGATCCAGAGACCTCTCATCTCACGTTTTTTGTTGCGCCTGTCTCTGTAAGAGTACTGAAGAGCTTTCTCCACTCTCTCCCTCGCGATTCTTATGCAGTTCTTCGCTCTTCCCCTGAATCCTTTGGCTAGCTTGAAGATCTCCTTCTTGTTCATCTTTCTCTCTACTCCTCTTCTTCCTGTTCTCCTTCCTCCTTCCCCTGAAACGCCGCCTCTGTGTTTACCTTGTGTTCCGATTCCGGGTCGATCGGATCCGATCCAAGTCAAATCCGATCACAATTAAATAAAGCCCAATACCTATCTTCATTTTTTTGTCAACAGCCCATAAATATCCAATGGGCTTCGCTCCATTATCACCAAACTAAAAAACACGTGTTGCCACGTCATGAAGAGACTTTACACGTGCCACAAGCTTTCACATCCGCTTTATTTTCCCCGGGAAACAGACAAAACAGAAAGAACAGAACTATTAAGTGGCGTTGCTCTGTTCGTGTCGACATCATCACACAGAAAAAAACCTCCAAAGAGAGAGACTTTTTGAAGTGTAAAGTACACAAATGGGAGGAGGAGAACCGATGGATCATCACCAACAACGAATCTCCGCCACGAAACCCGAAGGTGTGGGACAGGGGAAGCTCTACTCTCCTGACCACGCGATCAAAGTCGCCGCGGAAGTCGACGAGAACGTGGGACAGGGGGAACTCTATTCTCCTGACCACGCAATCAAAATCTCCTCCGAGAAGCCTAAGCTTACTAACTCTGAGGAGGAAGAGGAGAGGATGTTGGGGCTGAAGAGTCTCGCGGCGGTTAAGGATAAAGTGTTGGAGAAGCTAGCGGCCGCTGCGGTTCCGTCGGAGTCGCTGGAAAACGCTAAACAGTTTCTGGAAGGTGTGATTAAGGACTTGGCTGGAGCGGCGCAGGGGATGACTAAAGACGCGTTGCACCGGATTAAAACCCATCTCGCTGTTATTCTTCCCTCTCTCTCTCCTGCAGTCACCGGAAAGGTTTAGGTCTTTATAACTTTTTTTTAAAAACTTTTGTTTGTTTTTATCTGTCGGAAACCATGTCGTGCTTCTTCTTCTTCTGTGAGTAGATCGTGGACGATGCGGAGAAGGAAGCCATTAACGGAGAGGAAGAAGATGAGAGAAAGTCAAAAGAGAGCTCGCAAGATGCATCCGCCGGAAAGTTAACTTTCTCAAAGCTTTGACGGATGGATACGACGCAGAGAATCTGAAGTGTCATGTTTGGTTACAGTGAGTGAAGGCTTATCTGGAATGTTATTTATATTATGAATCAAAAATGTCAAGACGTATCTGTAGAAATAAGACGTTTTTTAAATACACAAAGCGATCAAAAAGAACACCAGAAGAAAGAGAGGAAAGTTATGGTAAAGCAGAAACAGAGTGTGTGTGTGTGTATATATACAATCAATGAATCACCAATCAGATCAAGCTACTGAACTAAGTTAAAGAGCCTGGAATCTGACTTCTTCCTTTGTTTGTGACGCGACCAGGGTATAAGTTAGCATCTATGAAAATTCTTCTACTTACTCCAGTGGCACTTCAGCTGAGAAACTCATCAAATCACCACCTTGCTCTCCAAGTTATCATCATCATCATGACTTGTGAAGGCTAAATACGAATCTATCCAAGTTAAACCTCATTGTTTCCTGCTTCTTACGTGTCTCACTAGGTTGTGTTGTTCACTTCTTCATTTGGAGCTCAGAGATATCAGCTTCTTCTATCTTCTTAGCCTTTTAAAGAAGATTCAGATTTCCACTTCTGTTCCTAAATGCGATTAAGTATATACAAAATTAATCAGCAGAAGTCCCCGCGACTTCTGCAGTTCTCTGCCTCATCATCTCCATGACAGCTGCTCTGCGGCGTGAATCCGCTTGCTGCTGTAACCTCCTCAGATGCTCCTTTAGGTCTCTGCATAGACAGATTCACAATGATCAACACAAGCCACAATGACAATTCATTTAAAAAAAAAAAAAGCTTTGCCAAAGTTCTAAATGTCCAAGAGACACAGATGACGCATGAAAGAAAAAACCGTCGCCTCCGTTTAAGAAAAGAGAGATTACCCGCATCGAGGTACAGCACAGTTTGATTCCTTGCAGGCCCGGGCGTGGATTTGTAAGAGATACCACATTTTCCTGCATAGAACACACCCTCCCGAAGCACGTCTCTGGCAACCTAGACCATGTCGGAAAAGACTCTTCACTTTGCGGCAATTAGGATACTGACAATTCGTCGCACGACGGCATAGCGTCGCATGCACCAGAAGATCGAGCATTTTCCTCAGCTGCAAATTTTAAACAATTGAAAAACGTTAGTTCAAATTTCAGAGCAACCAGAAGAAGCCTAAAGCAAGAGAAGAAGGTGCAGACCTGCAAGACTCGCAACTGCCTAGCTTCTTTATTCTGAGCATTTTGGTCAGCTAGTGATGGATGATTTGTCAACTTGTGAGGATGATTAATACATCCCTCTTTACGGTAACAAGTATTGCATACATCGTAGTCAGGGCAAACTTCACAGCGCCAGCCTTGACCAGTTTCAATATCGAGGTGACACACGTTACACGTCGAGACGAAGGCAGGAGCAGTTGGATTGTGAAGATGATAAAGCACCATCATGGAAGAATGTTTTGCCCGCCTCAGTGTATCATACTGATAATGGTTCCCTTGACAAAGACTCAGGAACGCTTGCCTCGTATCGAAAAACTCACTTTCTAGTATCTCATCTCTATCCTTGGTGTCTTCAGGAATACCGGTGATCTCAACCTACAAAACAAATTAAAAAAACACCAAAACCTCAATACATACTAGTAAAGAAAGGAGAAGAGACATATCTCAATTCTCTCGTTGGTTGTATCTCAAACCGCAACTTGTCTCACAAGAAAATGTAACTTACAGGATACAGTGTATGTTTATCCTTTTGATTTACAGGATGCCTTTCTCTGTCATCTCGTTTCTGTTCAGCCTCATAGCACCTAAAAGGAAGAAGAACGTATCAGAGATTGCAGCACTCACACAGGTAAAATCACACGTGTTTACCAATAAGTCTCTTCCAACAAGATAAAAAACCACAAGTTACACAAACCAAGTCCCAATAACAAACACGACGGAAAGAAAACAAAAATAATTAGAGAAAAAGAGAAAGGACAATTCTTACCCATCACATAACTGGAAATCTTTGCATTGGTTGCAGACCCAACGATTTCCAGTAACCATCAGTGTACAGCAATGATTGCAACAATGCTGCAAGTGAACCATGATAAAGTCCTCCTTCATGGGGTGAATGGTCTCACCAAGCTAAAAACATACATAAATAATGTTAAGTAAAACACGAAACTATACCAAAAAAAAACGAATTACTGAAGCTGATATGATTACTTTTTGCATTAGCAGCAGATCTTTGGACATATTCCCAGACAGATCAGACTGTCCACATGCTTTTAGAGCCCTTTTTGTAATAGGTTTCTTGAGTATTCCTTTCTTATTTCCTTTTCTACCATCATCTTCTTGACCCATTTGGTGTATGATATCCTCTGCTGCACCTGGCCAGTAGTCACCATCGAAATACGGGAGCCTAGCTGCCGTAACCTTAGCTCTACATTCACCGGTTTGCAGGAAAAAATGGTCATATAGATTTGTAGTTTCCGCTACAATCCCTTCCTTTGCAGCTTTTCTCAACATTGCCAAGTACCTGCACCAGGAGCACATGGAGGATGTAAATTATTTAGGAAAAAACGGAAAAAACTTATGAAGAAAAACAAAAAAAAAGGCATTTGAACTGACCACTCCCGTAGTTTATCAGATTTTGGCGTTTTCTGAATTTCTGGATGGCAGTATAAGATGTAGTCCTCACCCTTCAGTGGTGGACAAGCCCATATATAGCAGCTCGTGAAACCACGCAGTTTGCAGTATTCCAGGTAACCAATCTGAAAAAAACATCAACGTATATACCCTTGAATCCTCCAGTCAATGTAAAGACCACACCAATCTTGGTTAAAACCAGGACTTACAAGAATTTCTTGGTATACAAAAGTGCGCAGAGCCTCTCCATAAGCAGATTTAATCTCAGGTCTAAAGTACTTCACAGAATCCAGATACGAGAGATAAACACGGCGTTCATTAGGAGACGAACATTCGGATCCAAATTCTTGGACATACATCCCAAACAAGCATACTTCTACGCCTTCGATCTTCTGGAACAATAGAACCACCTGGCAAAATAAAATGTGGAGAGTGAAATGTAGTATTTGAAGGATGAAATCTTGAAAATGTGAGACGTGAAACAAATAAAATAGGGGTATCCGTGGATCATTCTTTACCTTAGACTTGTATGGAAATTCTGTGGGGAAATTATCATTCCTAAAAATTTCAAGAAATCGAGATTTGACTTCCAGCTTCTTGTCAACAGACAAAACAACTCTAACCACAAGGGATTCAGCAGTTGGAACCTGTCAGTGCCAGTTAAAGAAGCAAAACAATGAGTGACCAACCAGTAACTTCAATCTATTGTTTCCAGTGAAGAAGCACTACAGTCATCTAACAGAAGATAGGACTCAAAAATGCAAACCACATGAAACCTTAAACATTGTACAAGTTAACTGCCAGATTACCTCATCATAATTTATCCCTTGAGCCCTGGCTCTCTCGGTCCTTTCCTGTTCCAGTCTTTTAAACAAACGCTGCTCTATATGGTCGCTGAGAATCGTTTTCGGCAGGTCTTTCGCTCCAAGAACAGCATTTTGAAGTAAAGGCTTCCTCTCATTTTGCTCAACCTCGATTATATAGCAATATGGGCAGGTGTACTCAGCTTGCCCCCCATCATCCCTCCGCCCATTAAATAGAGCACATATTTGATGCTGCCAAGCCTCACATTTATCACACTGGACCCACTGCAAAAACACATGGAATGAAATAGACAAGCTCAGAAAAACCAACAAAGCGGGATGCACATGACTATAAAACTCTATGGAGTGGATTGTCTTACCGCTTCTTCAGTCTCTTCATCGTTTCTCTTTTTCTCGAGTCTTGCCTTTGGTACTGAAGTCCCTTCGGCGAGTATAGTGTCTCCTCGGGCTTCATTATAACAGGGAATACAAAAGTAGTGACGAGTTTCACCACCTCCAACAGTATAGTACATTGCGTTTCTTTTGATACGTGCACCACACGGAGTACAATAAATAGGTGCTGGCTCGAATGTAAGCCTCTCCACCGCACATAACTGGCATGAATTTGCACTCATTGAATTTTCCATGGCCTGATTCTTTTCTGCTTTGGCTTTGCTCTGCAGACAAATATAAATTAAATGGAAAGTTATGCATCAGCGATCACATACTTTGAGATAATGTGCAGAGAACTGGTTGCGCCTCTATAATAGCAAGAAATTCATCTTGAACGAATAACAACAATAAATCCAATGCAACGAAGAGTAAATAAAAAGATAAATCTGAAAAAAAAAAAACTTATTTTCTCTAACTTTTTTAAGTCAATACACACCTGGCCAACCCACTGACGAAGACCACGAATATGTTCTCTCACTTGTTCGGGAGTGAACAATTCAGTTAAAGCAACACCCGTTATCTTTGGTTTTCCATATTTTGATGCATCCTCAAGAGACTTCACCAAATCTTCTTTATTCAGCTCTTGCTTCATTCTTATGTTATCTTGCTTTGTCGAGACACCAGATAAATCATGACTAGGCTTGGGAACATTTTCACAAGCGTCATGTTTAATCTCTCCTGCTTGAACAGAATTATCAGAAACTTCTTCTTTCACTTCCAACTTCCCTGACTTCAATGCCACATGTGCATCGCTGTGCCTATGATCCTTTCTGTCAGCATCCTGAGATAATTCTGTCTCTGTTTTGGAAACAACGGAGCTTTTACAACTTTCAGTCTCAGGAACCGCTGGTTGACTAGACGGTTCCACCTTCAACCGTTTTGATGGAGGTTGCAAATTATCTAAAGTATCAGCACAGCCAAGGGTACCAGAAACCGCTCCATCAGTAGCGCATAGGGAATCATTTGATACTACAGCTCCGTTCACTGCGCTGATTTCGTTTTCTAAACGGGTCTGGGCACACGCATTAACTTGTCGCTGACGGAAGGTTCTCACTGCCATACAGACAGGGCACCGAAGATCTTTGCAGTTTTTATAGTGGCTAATCAGTAACTTTGCGTGAGGACACCGAGGATATAAACACTGAGTTTCAACACAACTGTTCATGTGACTCCATAGTTTCCGAACAGTAACACAATTTCGGTCTGTGCACTTCCCTCCTGGCGGGTTACAGGTCCGTGCATGAAGTAAAAACAAGAGCCACCTCTGTTGATTTCGGATCTTGGGATCGGGATTCCCATATCTACGCATCGTTCCAATAGGATTCTGCAGACTATGGGAACTGGATACAGTAGAAGTATGATTCTGAGCAACAACAGACCCTTCGGTCAAATTATTAGGTTGAGCTTCATTCATCGCGGTAGTTCTTTGACGGAAATCCTCCTGAACGTTCTGTTGACTTGACATACCATTGGAATCTGGTTTAACTCCAATAGCAGGGTTGCTAAAACTGTTGACAGAATCAGAACCTATGTTCTGCGGGTGCAGCATTTGCTGAATCTGTCCGCTATTTTGAGGAAGTGACGTGCCTACATCATTCTGACTTGTAACTGAGAGATGCTGAGCGTCTGCATAGCAGCCTTCTCCAGAGTTCTGATATTGATTCTGCAACTGAGAAAGCGGGAGCCGTTCAGATGCTTGCGAGTGCATAGCTTCACTATTGTTCTCCATTCTAGGTTCATACTTAACATTCGTAACCATGTCAAATGCCACCTGAGGTTTCCCGGAATCCTCATTGCTTATTAATTTATGTTGCTGCACGGCCTGCTGGAGAAATTTCTGCTGCTGCAGTTGAATCTGATTAGGCTGTTGCGGAAATTGTTGTTGTGGATGTGACTGCAGATAATGTATGGAAAGAAGATTGGAAGTCCGAAAACTAAAAGTGATAGATGTTTAAATGGAGTGAATTGTTCCTCACCCGAGAAGAGTTAGCTCTGGACACAGACTGTAGACTTGCGGCATTGATATTCTGAGCATTAGTCATCATCCCAACCGATGTTACACCTCCATGCAAATTTCCAGGTCCAAGGGTGTCAGGATTTGTTTTTCTATAACCTTCTCCTGAAATATGAAGAAACATGCTTTTAGTATTCTGACTAGTAAGTACTAGTGATTCACAATCACCAGAGCACAAGGAAGGACCAATGGTACTCTGCTTTCCTGACAGGGGAGAGTTATCAATGGACTGCTGTAAATTTGTTGAAGAATTACCTTTGTCTACACTTTTTTCGTTCACTCGAGCACCACCATTTACAGAGTTATTGGCCACACCACCTGCCTTTGGTTGCATCCCGGGTCTACGGCCAGCAGTCACTTGGTTGGACAGTATGTGACTATTCTGACCACCAGTTTCCTCCCTTTGCTGCTGCTGCTGCTGCTGAGACTGAGGTACCACTGTGGGCTCAGCAGAAAATCCACCACTGTTGTTATTAGTACCATTGTTAACGAACCCAGGTGTAGGAATCATCTGGGTAGTACTTCTTTGAGGACCCATGGATGTCATGTTTCTCGATGAATGTTGGTATCCATTAGACATATTATCTGCAAACAAATTGCTAAGGGGTCAGAAACACATCAGATGAGAAATCTCAGGAATAAGTATTTACGATCACTTAAAACAAACCTCCATGCATGCCACGAGCAGCTAGAACGTTTCCAGTATTCACAGCTGTACTTGTGCTGCTGTTGTTTCCAGCTATTGTAGCATTAGCAGAGGGTCTAACTATCGAGCTAGAATTACCCCCAGCGTGTGATAATCCTGGAGTAGGTATCATCGTTGTTCCAACCGTTGAAGAATTAGCACGTCGCTGATTGTAGTTATTCAGGTGTCTGTTTTTTATTAGGCTTGTAATCCGAGACTCAAGGGTTGACCGGTTCAAGTAATCCTCCTGTAGTATAAATCACAAACAAAAAGGATTTTAAAAAAGGTCATGAGTTAATAAGCTAGAGCCAGATGCAACATGTCCGGAAGCATCAGCCAATCTTGTTGGAATTCCCCAGTAAACCAAACCCCAAATGCTAACTACAAATAAAGTATGTTGTCTTTGTACAGACAGAAAGATTTTGAGATACCTTTGAGGTAGCCATCTTATATAGCCCCTCCTCTAAGCGTCTAGCAACATCCATATACTTTGCCTTCGATGCAGCATCAGCTGGAGATGGTTGCCGTTGCTGTAAAACGTTAAATCTGGAAGATCAAGGAGGCTCAGTTAGAAACAGTCCGGCATGGAAAGTAATTATCAAGAAAAACTCAAGGAACAAAAAACTAAAATATCAAGTCTTAAGCAACAACAAAAAAGAAAAGATATACAGTAATGCAGCCGAGACAGTAATCAGCTCTAGCACAAGCACATTAAGATAAAAGTAACTCCAGAATAAGCAAATACAATATAAACGAAACATAGATATACTATAGCCGGAAACACACAAACGGTGTAGAAGATAAGAAGTTGAAGGCTTACACTAGGATTTGCATGTACTGCCTTAGTTTTAAAACATCATGGTCCATGGGACCAATACGTGAAGGCCCTGCGCTAGCACCACCACCAGCACCTGAAGCAACAACTAAGTTCTGCATTTGAGAGTTCACATTATTCTGCGGCACTGTCCCTTGGTTTGGAGCCTGCCCAGATAGTTTCCCCGACATGTGAGCCTGAACATTCATCTTATTTCTTAAGAACCTTCGTAGCCTTGTCCTAACTCTTCAGGAGACTGAAAGCTAATTTTCCAGCTCTTAATTATTCTTCAAATGATCTCAGTAAAGCAGCTCTTAACAACACAATACACCTAGCACCGTGCAAACGTCCTGCAAAACAATCTCATTCTCTCATAAAAAGGAACTGGCATTATCAATACAGTTAAACTACAATCAAAGACTATGATGATCAAAGCAAACTAATAAATTAATTTTTTTTAAAAACCCAACCTTTGAAATTGATGGACAAAGAAGCAAACTTGTCAAAGAGACAAAACGTGATTAGAACAGAGCAATAAATCGGTGAAGAGACGATGTCGCACGTGCGAACTCACACAAATTAGAGATCAAATAAGCAACGTAGAGAAAACCCAGAAAGAGATTGCAAAACCTAGAGGGCGAAGATAGAACGAATTATCGACAAATTTTCCCAGAAATCGGAGATTTTTTCGGGAGCTCGCTCGATTTTGGGGATTTTGTAAATTTTCTAGGGATTTCAATTTTGATTTAGCAATCAGTAAATAAACAAAATTCACATAAAATAAGACTTTACCGTATGTTTCTTTTTAAGTCCAAATTCATGCATATCGTTAAGGAACAAAAGTCGAAATATCGAACGGACAAGAAACAAGTGTCGGAGAATTGTTACGTTCCTGTCCGTCCGATTGGGTATTGTGATTTACGAACTTACCCTTGTAGTTTTGCTTTCCTTATCTTTTACAGCTATTTTGTTTCTGTTGTTATACCGACCGAGTAGTGAGAGTAACAAAACCCATTGAAATTTAATAATCATATCCGAAACAAATCAAACCCCGGTTTACCATTGGTACGTACGATACGATCATACAATTATACAAGCAAGCAGCAATGCGGTAATGCAAATGCTGAAGCAATTTGTAACTTATGTGATGATCATCTTATTGCTTGTAACAGAAGTAATGGAAAAAAAAACTTCGGATCATGTTCAGCTGTAAAGGCTCATGAGCTTCAGATTCTCTGCGATCGCTGTCTCCAACTCATCTTCGCTCTCAGAAACCTTCTCTCTTACCTGAGACCAACCAAACATATGAAACGTCACAAAGTTCAGAATGTTGTCTCTTCTAGTTTAGTTAATATCATGAGCAGTTATTATAGGGAGAGGTCTATGATCATGTACCATCGTGGTCTCAGGAGAAACTTCAGGAGCAAGTGTAGTCATCATTCCAGGCGGAGATGAATTAGCATTTTGCTGATTATTCAATTTGCTGCCTCTTATTAAGGTTGCCAAGCGAGAGTCAAGGATCGACTCGTTAAGGTAATCCTCCTGTGGTTATTGAAAGTTATAAAAAAGTCAAAAATAAAAGAAAGGACATGATTCAGTAAGCTTGTAGATCAGAGACACCATAGTACTGTTCGTTTGGTCGCCGCAGGTCCCGGCGTCGGCGTCAGCGTCTGTTCATGCGGCCAACTCTTGTTCGTTTAGTTGACGCAAGTAGCTGCGTCTGACGCCGCGTCTGTGCGTCGATCGCCGAAAAAACCTGTGTCGGCGTCAAAAATTCAGCGTCTGAGGTATGTTTTTACACTTTTACCCTTATTATATTTGATTATTTACAAAAAAACATAACCCTAATTCTCTATTGACGCTGTTTGACGTTTCATTTTGACGCAGCTCTCTCCATCTCTCTCTGTCTCAGCCTCTCCATTGCAGCTCTTCTCACTCTCGAGTCTCGCCATAGCTCTCTTTTCTCAGCCTCTCTCCATCTCTCTCCGTCGATCTCTCTTGTCTCAGCTTCGTCATCGCTCTCCGTAGATCTATCTCGTCTCAGCCTCTCCCTATCGGCGTTCCTCTCAAGTTCAGACCCCTCATGCTCTCACTCTCTCGACGACGCTCAGACCCTCTCAAGCTCTCGACGACCATCTTACGCACTCTCTCAAGGTCATCACTCTCAAGGTCATCACCTCTCTTTGAGCTTCGACCAAACCCATATCGAGCTTTCTCTTCTCCTCCACAGACGACGCCTCTCGAGCTCCCTCGTCTCCTCCACAGACGACGCCGTACAGGTTAAAGTCTTGAGCTTGTTTTTTCATTGTTGTTGTCAGATTCAAATTACATTGGATCGTTGTGTTTTATGCTGCTGTGTGTTAATGATGACTCTCCTGCTTCTTTTAGTTTATACACTTTGGTTAGAGAGACAGCTTGTGCCTTTATTTGGAGTGCACTTTACTTTTGTAATGACACTTTGGTTTGTATGTGCAGTACATTCATGGTTTAGCTGCTAAAGGAGTACATTATATTCATCGCCCTGCTCCTACTCTCCAGGATCTTGGCTTCTTTCTTCTTCCGGTCTGATCTTTTTTCAGCTACATATACAAATACATCAGATGATGAGAATACATGTCTCAACTTGCTTTTTGTTTTACATTGTGTGTAGGAGCTTGGTCAAGAGAGAAGCTACATAAGTGAGACCCTCTTCACTACTGTTTTTCTTTCTTTCTTCCTGGTGAGTCTTGTCACATGTTTTCAGTATATAATAGCTGAAACCTTTACATTCACTGTATCCCTTTTGACTGCAGTGTTAAGCTATTTTTTCTTTCTTATACCTTTGCTAATTTGATGTGCAGGCTTCGTTTCACTTCTGCCATCATACTTAACAAAAGTATCGAATCTAGAGAAAGTGACTGTTAAGGATATAGCCCCTCTTCTTCGTTGGGTATGGCTTTTAGTGATCTGTAGCTTTTCTTATGTTTTTTTTCTGATTTGGAAAGTTGAGCAGCTTCTCCTGGCTCAGCTCTCTCTCTCAAGCTCACACTGTTTCTTGAGACTGATTCTGATGATTTTTAAAGCTGTGTTCTGTCTCAAGCCTCTATACTGTTGCTTGTATATAAGTCATAACCTTCATGTTCTCATTGCTTAATCTTTCTATTTTTTGCAGGTCTCAAGCTCTCCCAAGCTTCTCTCACTCAAGCTCTCCCAAGCTCACTCTGTTTCTGGTAAGTCTTCATATGTACAGCAGTATCAACGTTTCTTGAGAGTCGGAGTTTAATATACTTGCAAGAAATCTGAAACTCTTGGTCTGTTTTTCTTCAGTTCTTGTCAATGAAACTGGCTACTGTAAATCCAAGGATGGAGTTTAATGCTAATCCTGCTTTATCCACAGAGGTAAGCTTGCACTGATACAATGTTGCTTGCTCTTATCACGCAATGGCTTGCTCAGAGCAAAGGCTTCTCAGACACATGCCTAGATACTCAGACACACAGTTTCCCTCGGGTGATGGGTTTGTTCAAGCTGAGGTAGTTGTTAGTAGTTAATGTCAACACTACAGATGAAGCTTGAGCCATAAAAGCTAGGTGTTTGTTATTGTATCTCTCTGTACAGACAGAAACCAAGAAGTGATGTGTACGGAGTGAAACATGTGGCAACTAACGTTTACTATCGTTTTTTCCTTTGTTTGTGTCATCTGTTAATTTTTTATCAATCCCAAAAAGAAACCAAAAATATTTTTATTTTTATTTAGCTTATGATTTATGACATCAAATATTTTTATATTTTTATATTTGACCAAAAATTTATTACCAATTAAACATAATATTTTTATAGATGTAAATATATTTAAACTACATTTTATTTATTTAAAATACAATTTTACAAATTTTTAAAAATAAAATATGAATAAATGAAAATAGTCGCAGCGTCAATCAAACGAACAACCCAAAACAGTGTCATGCGTCTGCGTCTTGCGGCTGCGTCAATTTTCTGCGTCTTCGAAACGAACAACAATCAGCGTCGGCGTCAGCGTCGGCGTCGGCGTCAGCGTCGGCGTCAGCGTCGGCGTCAGCGTCGGCGTCAGCGTCTATGAAACGAACATCAAATAAACGAGTTTGACGCATCCGCTGACGCTGACGCCGACGCTGACGCTAAAACCGGCGGCAACCAAACGAACAGGGCACATATATGTCTTGTCTCAGTCAATCATTGTGGCGCATTACAGACTATCGATTAAGGAGAG
This sequence comes from Raphanus sativus, assembly GCF_000801105.2. Classification (NCBI taxonomy): domain Eukaryota; kingdom Viridiplantae; phylum Streptophyta; class Magnoliopsida; order Brassicales; family Brassicaceae; genus Raphanus; species Raphanus sativus. Next base: position 2,901,486 of record NC_079518.1, on the reverse strand, counting down.
TTTTTGAGAATACCCTTGTGTTTGCCGTCTTAAAAAGACCCTCCTCTAGGCGCCTTGCAACATGTAAATACTTAGCCTTTGATGCATCATCGGCTGGACATGGTTGGCGCTTATCTAACTCGCTGAAGCTGGAAAGAATGATAGATTAGTTAGAACCGATACAAACCCTCAAGTGGAATACCCACAGGGAGACAAGGATCCAATAAAGTTATTATCAGGAGTAGAAACACCAATATAATAAGAAAAAAGAGCAGATATGCAGCCAGGAATACAGATCCAATAAAATAATGGAGACATAATAAACTGACAAAGAGAGTTTTGTGAGCTGAAAATTTGGAAGGCTTACACAAGGGTTCGCATGTACTCTCGAACTTTCAAAATATCATGGTCCACCATGGGAACAACACTAGCACAAGCAGATGACGTAACCATCGAACTAGGATTACCCCCAGCGTGTGATAATCCTGTAGTCGTAGGTACCATCGTTCCAACCATAGAAGAATTAGTATGTCCCGGATTGGAGCTTTTCAAGTCTCTGCCGGTTATTATTCTTGCAAGCCGAGACTCAACGGTTGACTCGTTGGCGTATTCCTCCTGTAGTATTAGTTGAAAAACATCACAAAATGAAAGAAAGATTTGTTTTTAAGTGGGGACATGACTCAACAAGCTATAAAGCCAGATGCAACATGTCAAAAAAAAAAGCATCAGCCGGTCTCGTCTTGGAATAATTCACCAGCAAACCAAATCCTAAATGTCCAACTAGGAAACAAAACATTTTTTCCTTTCCTTTTTAAACACACACACAGGAATATTTTGAGATACCTTTGTGTTTGCCATCTTAAACAGCCCCACCTCTAAGCGTCTAGCAACTTCCATATACTTTGCCTTTGATGCAGCATCACCCGGAGATGGTTGTCGTTCCTCTAAAATTTTAAATCTGGAAGATCATCACGGAGGCTCAGTTAAAAACAGTCCGCCATGCAAGTAATTATCAAGAAAAACCTCAAGGAACCAAAACACTAAAAAAAGTCTTACGCAACAACAACAAAAAAGATATTACAGTGATGCAGCCGATCATGATCATGCCCATGATCCCACTTTAAGATAGCACCATAATCAAGATAAACGAAACATAGACATGCTATAGCGGGAAGACACAACCGGTGTAGATGAAATGTTGAAGGCTTACACAAGGACTAGCATGTGCCGTCGGAGTTTTAAAACATCAGGGTCCACCATGGTACCAGCACCAGCTGATGAAGGAACAGCTAAGTTCTGCATTTGAGAGTTTCCGTTATTATTCTGCGGCACTGTCCCTTGGTTTGGAGCCTGGCCAGATAGATGTCCCGACATGTGATCCTGAACATTCATGTTATAATTCTTAAACCTTCGTCGCCTTGTTGTCCTAATGTCCTGCAAGCAAAACAATCTCATGCTTTCATAAAATCGGTAGCGGCATAACTTTGTCTCAATACAGTCGAACGAGAATCATACAAATATGATCATCAAAGCAGACAGCTAAGAGGAGAAATGAGAAAGCAAACTAAATAAAATAAATAACCTAAAACTCTCAGCCTTGAAATTGATGATGCACAAAGAAGCAAATCACAAGTAGGGATTACAATCATCAAATATCCTAAACGCAGTGTAACAGGGCAATCAAGTCGGTGAAGAGTATTAGAGGATAACTATCATTTGTATAGCATAGATATTATTCCCCGTATATTCTCTTCTGTTATGAGTCGATCCCTATAATCACTCAACTACTTGTACTATATATTTTGATATCAATACACATAACTCTTCAAGGGAAACTCAATATCTTACAAAGAGACGATGTTGCACGTGTGAACTCGCACAAAGTAAGATCAAACAAGAAGAGCAGATTAAAAAAAAGACAGACCTAGAAGGCGAAGATAAAACGAATTATAGACCATTTTTTCAGAAATCAGAGAGGATCTAAAATGGTAGAGAGATCAACTCGAAGATTGCTGAATCCGTGTGATGATGATGATAAACGATGATGGTGGTGGTGATGCTAGAGAGAAAGAGAACTTGGAGAAGAAGTTTAATTGTATATAAACTGTTTGTGAACCGGTTTGGTTCTAGTAGACCGAAGTGCATAAATAACATTTACCTTATTGTTATCTTCCCTGTCACAACTCGATTTTGGGGATTTTGTAGCTGTCGATTTTGGAATTAGTAAACAAAAGTCACGTTAAATAACATTTTGCTGTGACTAAGGTTAGAAGAGAGTTAGGACTTAGGAGAGTTAATTATTTAAGTATTTTTGTTTGATAAAGTAAAGGAGAGAGGGAGTTCTGATAATTTGATTTCTTCTTGCCTATTTATATTACTTAAGGAAAATATAAAATATACAAAGTCGACTTAACGGGTGAAGTGATGATCACTTTTCAAAGTTTATCTGAATGAATTCACCTTATTGTTTCTTTACTAGTCTGAATTCATACACATCATTAACTACGGTTGAAGATCGAACGGACAAGAAAAAGTGTCGGAGGTAGATTACATTCCTGTCCGTCTGATCGGGATATCTGATAATTTACGAATTCACTGTTAGTTTTGCTTTGTTTATCTTTTAGTACAGCTATCAACATATTTTTATGTTAATTAATTTAACAATCATAAACCAAAGCTCAAACCGGAAACGAATCGAAACTCGTTTTACATTTGGTACGCACGGTCTTCACAAGCAAGGCTGAAGCAGCAGCAATACAGTAGCAGTGCAAATCTTAAGAGTATCTTGTAACACAAGTAATGAAAAAACTACGGATCATATTCAGCTGTAGAGGCTCATAGACTTCAGATTGTCTGCGATCTCTGTCTCCAACTGATCTTCGCTCTTAGGAACCTTCTCTCCGATCACCTGCAGATACCAAACATCCTAAAGCTCAGCATGTCGTCTCTTAGTTTAATTAAATTCATGAGTAAGTTACTATAGGTCTATATATGATGTACCACTACCATCGTGGTCTCAGCATGAACTTCAGGAGCGAGTGTAGTCATTGTTCCAGGCGAAGAAGAATTATCATTTTGCTGAAACTGACAGCACTTATTCAATTTTTTTGCCTCTTATTAAGCTTGCCAAGCGAGAAGTAAGGGTTGATGGGTTCAGGTAGTCCTCCTGTAAATTTTAAACTATTAACCGTCAGAAAGGAAATAAAGATTTTTTATAAAGTGAGGACAAGATTGCTAATTAATCACTGAATATCTGGATCAAGTAGAGTTTTGAGAATACCCTTGTGTTTGCCATTTCAAAAAGACCCTCCTCTAAGCGTCTAGCAACATGTAAATACTTAGCCTTTGATGCATCATCATCTGGACAGGGGTGGTGTTTATGTAACTCGCTGTAGCTGGAAAGAACGAAAGATTAGTTAGAAACGATATAGATTCTCAAAAGTAAAATACTCTGAGAAAGAAAGTAACATATCAGAAACCGTGCAGATTTGTAGCCAGTAATAAGTTGGAATCATTATTCCCAGAAAAGATGGAGACATAATAAACTGACAGAGAAAAAAAACAGTGCAGAAGGCTTACACAAGGGTTCGCATGTACTCTCGAAGTTCCAAAACATCATGGTTACGTCGTGAAGGCGCTAAGCCAACACTACTAGCACAAGCAGAGGACGTAACCATCGAGCTAGGATTACCCCCAGTGTTTGATAATCCTGTAGTAGTCGTAGGTACCATCCTTCCAACAGAAGAATAATTAGCATGTCGCTTATTGTGGTTATTCAACTGTTTGCCTTTTATTAAACTTGCAATCCTAGACTCGAGGGTAGACTTGTTCATGTACTCCTCCTACAGTATTAAGTTGATAACCGTCACAAAAATGAAAGAAAGATTTTTTTTTAAAGTGAGGACATGAGTCAACAAGCTAGAGCCAGATGCAGCCAGTCTTGTCTTAAAATCCTAAATGTCAACTACCCAACAACATCATTCATTTTAAATACACACACAGAAATGTTTTGAGGTATACCTTTGAGATAGCCATCTTAAATAGCATCTGTTCTAAGCGTCTAGCAACAGTCATATACTTGGCCTTTGATGCATCGTCTAGCTTACACAAGCTCTCGCATGTACTCTCGGAGTTTCAACATGTCTGAAGTATCAGCACAATGAGTGGCACCAGAAACCGCTCCAGCAGGAGGAGCGGATACCGAGTCATTTGATGCTAAAGGAGGTTTCTCCACTGGACTGCTTTCGATTTTTAAACCGGCCAGGGCACAGACGTTGGCTTGTTGCTGAAGGTAGCTCGTAGCTGGCATGCACTGAGGATCTCTGCCCTTGTGATGATCACTCCGTAGTTTCTTGACGGTGACACAATCTCTGTTCCGTGCGAAGCTTAGAAACAGGAGCCATCTCTGTTGGTTTAGAAAGTATTGAGCCCTTTCTGTTGATTTTGGAGCCATCACCAGCGGGAAGCACCAACCAAACCAATCTTTGCACGCCTAAACTCTTAAGGCAAAGTCAAACATAAGGATATGAGAAATCGTGGAAAGATACGAATACTTTTTCTTTGGCTTGTACCGACACTGACTGAATCAATCAGACCTTTTCATGTTTCTGCCTTTCTGGTATGTTGTGAACCATCCCTGCTCAAACCAGAATCAAAACCAAAACCGGTTTTACCAACAGTATGAACTTGCAAGCTCCACATCATCACTAAACTATGAAATGTACCGAGGCAGAGACACAAGAAAAGGAAGAATATGATAATTGGTTTAACATCCCGGTTAAGACTCATTCAATACAATTGAATCAACGAACAAAGCTACAACATACAGGATCCTAACTATTTTTGGCACCAATTCAGATTCAGTTTCAACCTTATATATACACACTCAAAATCTTTTTTTTGCAACTGAAGACAACGTAAACAACACTGAGACAGAAAAACCGCCATTTTTTGCGGTTCCTACCGATTCAAAATCTTAACAGAAAGCTTCTATTTGAGTCCAAGGAAGAAGAAGATGCAACACAAAGAAACATCAAACATAATTTTTTTTTTTACTTTTCTAAATGGTACTGCTGAGTGTAGTAACCGCAGTAGTAGATGATGAAGCCCCTGACGAGTAAGCGTATGAGCTATCTCTAGTCCCGGTGCTAGACGAGGCATTATCTGAAGAAAGATTCGTGTAGTTGTTGACTCTGTTGTTCACTTCCTCTGTCTTTTTCTCGACCGGTCCTTTCACTTTCAAATCCATGAAATCAGAGATCAAACCCGGCCTGGTTATCCTCCGGTTCTCTACATCCTTCTCCCCTGTTAACAGCTTCACCACTGTGGACATACTCGGCCTTAGCTTAGGGTCGTCTTGCGTGCACAGAAGACCGATCTTTAGGTACCTGCAAGCTTCCTCCGCGTCAAAGACTCCGTTTAACCCTGTGTCAACAAGATCCACGAGCTGACTCCGCTCATAAAGATCCCAAGCCTGTGGAATGCAAGTAAGAGCTTAGAACATTGCGAACTAGACTACATAACACACACAGTGAATGCGAGAATGAACATAAAAAGCAAGATTTACTCTTTCTAGAAGATATTGATAACCCTGGGGTAACCGTGAGTTTTTGTTGCTTCTTGCACTGACTATCTCCATGAGAAGGACTCCATAGCTGTAAATGTCAGCTTTGCGCGTCACCTGCCCCCTGACCGCATACTCTGGCGCTAGATAACCACTGCCCCCCGAAACACAGATGTCAAAGACTTGGACTTTTCAAAGAAGACAAAAACAAACATTTAGAAACTCACATTGTACCGGCGACACGAGTGCTGACATGAGTCATGTTCGGTGGCATAAGCCTGGCGAGTCCAAAGTCAGAGATCTTTGGGGATAAGTCTCTGTCAAGTAGAATGTTGCTCGCCTTGATATCTCTATGAATGATATGCGGACGTACTTCTTCGTGAAGAAAGGCAAGACCTTTAGCAACCCCAACGCAGATTCTGGACCGAGTTCTCCAATCAAACTGTATCCCACTCTTAATGTATCCCCCAGCTAGAAAAAAAACATTTCATTCATTTAGAATATGACATTTAAAGAAACTGTACAGAACAAACTAGGAGCGTCATTTAGTGTATCTCACCAAGAAGCGTCATGTCGAGGCTCATGTTCTCCATATAGTTGTAAACGAGAATCCTGTGACTCCCTTCAACGCAGCATCCATATAACTTAACCAAATTCTCGTGCTGTATTTCTGATATGACGTTGATCTCGGTCAAGAACTCTTTCACGCCTTGTCTTGACTCAGCGGAAAGGACTTTGATAGCTGCAATCTTTCCATCTTTAAGACGGCCCTGATCATTGACATTGTGATTAGATGAAGAGAGAGAGAGAGAGAATAGCAAGGAACTGAGTTTTTTTTTTTCTCATTTTACCTTGTACACAGAGCCAAAGCCTCCTTCTCCAATTTTATTCAGGGCATCGAAATCATTGGTGGCCTGACGAATCTCTTTGTATTTGTAAATCTTTACCTTGCCTGTCACTGAAAGTTCTGTATGCAAAAAGAAAGATATACACTAAGTAAAGAGGAAACTAGTAAACCGTAGATTGTATGTATCTGTATACCTCTATGAACTTCTGAAGGTTCTCCTCCACTCTTGTGGCAAGAGAACCAGGAGCAACCCATCGTCAATGTAATAAGACAGACCTGTGAACTCTGTTGCTGCCATCATTTAGAAGAAGGAAAAAAAACGAGAAGCAGTTCAGAGATTTGACTTGTAACTAGTAAACCGCCGGCCATAGATCGGTTTCAATTACTACTCAGTAGAATCTCTCTATTAAACTAAGAAACCTCTCTCGACAAAACACCATAGTGGGATACCAAAAAACCTCAGAAGTTAAAGCAAACTAAAAAAAAGCCCTCGACTATGAATTTGGGTTTCTTAAGATCGAGGACAAAACCGACCTTAGAAAAAGGAGAGAAAGAATCGAGATCGCAGGTTGAAGAAGAAGTTGCTAACTTGGGTATATAAAAAGGCTCTGCCTTTACGCGATCGGAATCGCTGACTGTCTCCTTGCTACTTATCCTCCTCGCCTTGTGTGTGTGTGTGTGTGTGTGTGGATATCAGAGATTAAGGATTTGTTGAAATGGAGTAGGAGAAGGAACCGATGAAGAAGGAGGAAGAGGGGTCATTGTAAATCTGAAGCACACGTCGGTACTATGTCTTGTGCGTTGCTCCGACGACTAAGCAACACTACAGTCTTCTCTTTTTGTACTTTTCTTATTCTTTCTCATGTTTTAAATTTCTTTTCTTATGTTTGACAGAAAAAAAAGAAATTTTTTCTTTTCGTTAATGATTTATGAAACAACTTTTTAAAAAAAAAAATTATCGTTATCTGCTTCATTCATACGCACACTTTGTAATCCATTAAGGATGAACCAACTATTTGTCTTTTTGATTATATAACACACAAAATTGATATGTAGGTCAAAAGCTTATCAAATGCATATGCACTTAATCCTTTTCTCAAATAAAAGACACACTTTAATCATATTAATTTGTTCAAAAAATTAAATAATAATCATACTAAATAACCATGACAATCTGTTGACTAATAGTATATATTATTAGCCTAATGGAAAGTTTTATAATGGGAAAACGTGTATAACACATCAGAAATGGAGTTGCTAACTGAGAATTGGGGAATTTGAATGGACATTTTCAAAAAAAGTAATTAGAACTTATAAACTAATAGATGGCAAAAAGGAAAAAGAACCTATAGACTAATAATAGACTATAGTTAATGTGATCCATAAACAATGATTACCGATAGTCTTCTTCCACTTTTTACAAGATGGTAGCATTCTATTTCTCCATATTTCCAAAAGTCTAAAAATATGTGTGCTGATTCTTTTGCTATGGAACAGTGGAATCCTCGTATAGATTAAAATTGGAGGCAGCTTTTCTGGAAATAAATTAATTTAAATCTTAATTTACACTATCACTTAATCTAATGATATGGATATTGATAAATAAATAAAAAATTCTTAGAAAAATAAGAAAATTAAATATATACCCGCCAATCGCGGTATATATTTTGTTTTATTACAGGTTGTAATAAACCTGTAATAAAGGAACCACAATGAAAATAATAATAAAAAATTCACAGTCTCTCTCCTCTTGATCTTTTACCGGCTAGGGTTTTGAAGCAAGTTTGTGAGTCGCGATAATCGCCCGCCGATGGCGAAAGCAAGCCGTGGCCGTCGTTCACCTTCCGTCTCAGGGTCTTCATCTCGGTCCAGCTCCTCCAGATCTCGTTCCCGATCTAGATCGCTCTCTTCTTCTTCTTCATCTCCTTCGCGGAGCGTCAGTTCCGGGAGTCGTAGTCCTCCTCCTCCACCTCGTGGAAAAAGGTTAAGCCTTTCTTTCGATTTGGTACTCTCGCTCTGTGTTAAAGAAGTGGGTTGAATCCAAAATATGGAATTTTTGAGATTGAACATAAACATTTTTTTTTCTTTGGGTAAATAGCTTATCCGTAGTGTTACGTGAATGTGTTGTGAGGTGAGAGTTGAGAGTTGAGGTTTAAGTTGGAAAATTGCAATTACATTTGACAATGGTGGTACCGTTTCATCAACTGATTTGCCGTTTTATTTTATCGTGTTGGTATCTATCTCTGCTTGAGTGTTTTGAATACTTTTGTAAGATGATCCTCGGTTTTTGCTGACTTTACAATCGAATTCTAATTTCAGGAATGCTACACCTATTCGAGAATCTCTTGTTCTCCATGTCGATTCTCTTAGCAGGAATGTAAACGAAGGGCATCTTAAAGAAATTTTTGGTAATGTTGATTGGTCTTCCATATCCCTTCTTCTTACTCTTGTCTTGTTACATAAACTAAGTTCGGTAGTATAAAGGTCATTACGCACCATGGATCATCACTGGCATTATGTTTTTCTTTTTTGTATTTTGTTTTGTCTTCACACTGTGTATTAGTAATGGCCTTTTGTCGTATGTCTAGGCAACTATGGTGAAGTTGTACACGTAGAACTTGCAATTGATCGAGCTGTAAGTTGCTGTTTCGCTGTTCTCTGTTGTTTTACGGCACTTAATTTTGTTCATAACTCTTTTGCATATTGACAGGTTAATCTTCCAAAAGGATATGCTTATGTTGAGTTCAAGGCGAGAGCTGATGCTGAGAAAGCTCTGCTGTTTATGGATGGTGTATGTCTCTTCCCCCATATATGAAATGCCCTTAACATGTTGGCTGAGAAAATTATTCATGCATTTTTCTTTTGCTTCCTTACCGCAGGGTCAAATTGACGGAAAGGTTGTTAAAGCAAAGTTCACACTACCAGCGCGTCAGAAAGTATCTTCACCATCCCCTAAACCTGTCTCAGGTGTACCAAAGAGAGAGGCTCCAAAACCTGATAATGCCGCTGCTAACGTTGAGAAAGATGGGGCCGGACGCCCAAGAGAGAGTACGTCTATGTTTGGTAACTTTTTGTTATTGCTGTGATATATATATACTTTATATGATGTCAATGACTATTATCATCAATAATGTGATTAGTTTCTCCGAGAAGGCGATCACCACTACCTAGGAGATTACCTGATTCTTCCCCTCGCCGGAGGCCGAGCCCTCCTATCCGCCGTCGTGGTGATACACCACCCAGACGCAGGGCAGAATCGCCATCTAGAGGCCGTTCTCCATCTTCCCCACCTCCAAGAAGACATAGATCTCCTCCAAGGTTAGCTATGGTACCATCTGTTTTGAATGTGGTGTCTTCAGAATCAATCAATAGCTCACCTTTTTATATGTCAACAGGGGCTCCCCTAGAAGAATCCGTGGCAGTCCTGTTCGAAGACGGTCTCCTCCTCCTCTAAGGCGAAGGTAAGTATATGCCATTACACAAAGAATGTCTATTAGGCTATGGTACCCAGTACAGTCAGTTTTATCAATATTTTTGGACGTGTTTCAGGTCACCTCCAAGGAGACTACGCAGTCCTCTCAGAAGATCTCCAATCCGCAGACGTAGCCGGTCCCCGATTCGTAGGCCTGTTCGCTCTCGCTCAAAATCCCTCTCACCCCGCAGGTAAGTTTTAGCCGACTTAAAGTGTTATTAGGGTTATAGGTGCTCTCTCTTGGATTTTATTTCGTTGCTGTTGCATAGTTTAGATAGTACATATGATGAGACGATAGTTATGAATGTTTATAATCTTGCATAACTTACCAGTATACTAAGTTCTTTCGTTGTGCTATCCTTGTATGTAGGTTTGTGACATATTGATATCAAATATGACTAAGTTATAAGATCTATGTGGAGTCTGTTATTGGTGTAAATTTGTCTTTAATTGTAAGCAGGGGACGAGGTCCAGCTGGGAGACGTGGGAGGTCATCTTCTTACTCCAGTTCGCCAAGTCCCAGAAGGGTAAGTACCTGATGCGGGATCCCTTTTTTAGCTACAAAAATGTTGGTGCCTTGTTGTGTTTTTTTTTTACTTTCAAAACCTGTGTGGATTATTATAACTTACAGATTCCTAGGAAGATTTCCAGGAGCCGCAGTCCTAAGAGGTAAACAATTTTCTTTGCTGAACACTAGTCCTCATCTTAAAGCTGGAACACTATAGTCTGTAGCATGCATTAGTGTAAAACTGTAAAACTGTCAAGTGATGTGTAGTTAATGAGACTGATGAAATATAGGTTCATATGACATATATAGTGTAAATCTGCTAGCTATGAAAGTCTAATGACAGAGAATGGGGGTTTTTGTTACGTAATGTGTAGGCCACTGAGAGGAAAAAGAAGCAGCAGTAACAGCAGCAGCAGCAGCGGCTCACCGCCTCCTCGCAAAGCATAATGTAATAAAAATTATATCTAAGAAAAACAAAAATTTGTCTTTTTAGCTCGGTATCCATCTCCCAATTGACGCCATATTATCTGTGCCTCGGCTAGTTTTTAACAGTAGTGCTGAATCTTTTGTGTAACTCGCGTCACCTATCTGATTTGTATGTCAGTAGTATTATAAGTTCAGACGACAGATTCTTTGATTTTTAGGCCTGTTCGTTTTACCGTCGCTGACGCAGCGCACAGCGTCTCAAAATTACACATAAAAATTGGGAAAATAAATGGTGGAAAGCAAACAAGCTGCCGCTGCCAGAGGGCCGCCGGTGTTTTCCGTGACGCTGTATAAACCTGCCACATTTAAACGAGGCTGCGTCTGATTTTAATGGGGGAAAGTACGGCTGCCTGCGGTGTTCTCCACACGATAAAATCTGTGTCCTTTGTATTTTCTTTGACGCCGGACGCTGCGGCAGCGTCCGGCAAAAGAACACGGCTTTTTTCTCACCCGTTAAGAAGCAAAGAGAACTAAAAAATGGAAGAAGTTTCCATTTATCACCTCTTGAGTATGGAAGCGTTCATTGAAGAGAATGAAGTTCTTCAAAGTAGTTTTTATTCACGGTTCAGTTCCATCGAAAAAGCCACAAGAAGAGGAAAGACGGGATTAGCAAATTTAACAACATACATGACATGGAGTCATGGAATGGGTAGAACTAAAAATCTTCAATAGGTGCAAGTGCACAAAGCTAAGTAGTAGCTTTACGGTACTCTAATCTTCAAAGTTCTTTGATTCAGGATCAACTAACTCTGTAGAAACATTATAATGTGCATTTCAGAGGGTAGATAGTTACCTGAGATCTCTTGATGAAAGCATGTCCTTTCATGAGTACATGAGAGATTTCACTAGAGAGATCACTAGCAAGTAAAGCTTGAATGGCAAGGATGTGTCCCATACTTGACTTCCAAAAGTCTGCATAAATGCTTGGCACTCAAGGAACACACAAGTGCTGTAACCCTAGAACATTATAAAACTAAAGGGGCAAAGCTCATTGCTGAAAGCGTGATCAAAGAGGATCAGTTTCACTAATACATTACAATGGGATTTCCAGATTTACATCTTGGCTCAAGCACCTATTTTGTTAGGTCTTTGTTCATAGATCCTTTTTCTTTTTGCTAATTTTTGCTCATAAAATTTGTCTTTCTCTTTTGATTGAATCAGATTTTTGTAAAAACTTTATCATCTTTCCTCTCATATTAAAGTAATAGTGTTTAAAAAATACAATGCTAAGTAAAACAATTAGCATTACCAGCATTCTTACTTATTAGTTTAAGTATTTGCCTTGATTGTATGACGTGGGACGAACCAAAACTTTTGGCATCATTCATACCTGTCTTGCTTACTTTCGAATTTTATAAGAAAGTAAAGAGTGTATTATTTGAATTCGCATTTTTTAATTACTAAAACTCACATAAGTGTTAAGTGGCCACTTATTCTAGAAATGATTAGTCCCCAGTCCCCACAAAGAGAAAAGAATCACAAAGGTCAGTTTCTCTTAAGTTTTACTCTTCCAAAGCTATATCCATGTTGCAAGTTTTTTTGGACTCGAGTGTTAAATTTCACTCTCATCAGAACATCAAACGAGCAAAGCTCATTTCTGAAAGTGTGATCAAAGAGGATCGGTTTCAATAATACATTGCAGTAGGATTGCCATCTTGGCTCAAGCACCTATTTTGTTAGGTCTTTGTTCATAGATCCCTTTTTTTGCTAAATTTTGTTCATAGATTTTGTCTTTCTTTTTTGATTGAATCAGATCCTTGTAAAATCTTTATCATCTTTCCTCTTATATTGAAGTAATAGTGTTTAAAAAAAGACAATGCTAAGTAAAACATTTAGCATTACTAATTTACTAGCATTCTTACTTGCATGAAATAAAACATTTAGATATGCTAGACAAGTATACTAGCATATTAGCATTCTTAATCTTTCTTTCTTTTTTTGTCATCAAAAGCTTTTCTCTGACCCACAACGGTATCTGCGTCCCCTTTGAATAGAATAAAGCCCAAACCAGTCCCATTGACCTGCTTTGTCCAAGACGCATCAATCTGACATCTCCATCTTCCAGTCGGTTCTTGGTCTACATTCGTTTGCTGCCTCCTCTCTCGAGCATTGTCGGAAGTTTAAACAGTGACCAAACAAGAGTGTGGGTATGTAGTTTTTATAGTGTTGATCTTTTCTTTAAAAGCTTCTTTTGTGTATCTCCCATTATCGATCTGATTTGGATTTCAGTAGTCTTATGAGTTAAGACGACAGACTCTTTGACTTTTTCTCTCGTTAAGGAGAAGTTGTTGAAATGTAATAAAAAGATGAAAGTGTGATATGAGACCACAATTAAGAAATTCTAACAACATACATATATGTGATATCAATGTGTCGAACTAAAAATCTTCATTAGGTGCAGGTGAAAAAGCTAAGTAACTTTACGGTACTCTGCAAGCGCCCATAAGGGGAAGATGTTTCTGTAGGTTACATAGTTTAGTAAACATGTCTTCATGAACACTCCTGTCATTTCCTACACACCACCACCACCAACAAAACATATTTTTTTTTATGATAATCTAAGTATACATCATTTCTTTGATCCAATATAGTACCTGTTGAGGGTAGTCTCCGTTTTCTAACTGAGAATTGATGATTAGTTTCGCAGCTCGGTGAAGAGGCAACGGATCTCTCTCGGCCTGCCCTGTTTGAATCAGACCCATCAATGCCCACGTGGTTTGCACCAGGTTTGATCTTCCTCCTTCTAGTTCTATGTATCTCTGCATATCCAAGAACATTCAAGAGTTTTTGGAAACATATTTTTTTAAGGAACTTAGATCTTTAGAATTGATTACAGAAGTAACATTACCTTTTCAGAGCAAGACATGTAGCTTTCTCCCCAACCTCCATTGCTGTTTTGTTTCTTGAGAAGGAAGTCAACTCCTTCACGCATAGCCAAACAGTTGTCATACGTCTTACCAGTTACCGCCAAGCCTCCCAGAGCAAACCATGTTGCATATGTATAACAAACTCCCCAGCTTCCATACCTGTCGATCGTAAAGAAACACTCCTTATACATCAGATACTTGTCCTGATCACCATGCTTTGCCCTTTGATATACACACTCTTTTGAGTTTTTAAGGGACCGTACCATGAACCATCTGCCTCTTGTGTGTTTTCTATGAACTGCACCGCCTTTTCAATGGTTCTATCAATCTCTTTAGTCCTGTGATCTGGATATAGTTTCTTGAACAGAACCAATGCTTGGATAACCGATGAAGTACATTCAACGTACTCACGCTCTATTACAATATCAGCCATAATTTCTGTAGGGTTGAACAACTAAACACACATATTTATAAAAGGGTTTAGGTTGATTGTAATGATAAAAGTTTTAAAACATTCTTTGGAAATAAAGTAAAAAAATTGACTTCTTACTTCTAACCATCCATATCCACGTGCAGGCTCCCATGCTGTCATACCTCCATTTTGACTCTACAACAAAGCAATAGTCACAATTTTATGATTTGTATCTATTTTGTGAAACATTTTTCTTTATGGATTATAGCCTCACCTGATATGAGAGTAAGAGGTTCACAGAATCATATAGATGCTCAGGATCCATTTTTGGGCCAACAACCTCAGGTGGCATCATGGAGAGCAGAAGACAACACTATGAAACCAGTTAAGAAGATGTCTGTTACTTGAGGGAAACGTTTCTTTTAGAAACAGCAGATAAAGTGTTCTGTTTTGATGAGTGATTGATTACTTTTAGTGCTTCGGCTGTACAGTCTGAAACTTGCCATCCCTGATCTCTATCAGAAAAGGTCCATCCTCCTTTGGAAATGTGCCTGTGCATCTTCTTGTAATCCCCAGAAGGGTTTTCTCTAATCTTCACAGTTCTTTGGTTTAGGATCAGCTAACTCTTTAGAGCACCATAATGAAGATTTCAGAAGGTAGAGTTACCTGAGATCTCTTGATGAAATCATGTCCTTTCATGAGTACATCAGATATTTCACTAGAGAGATCACTAGCAAGTAAAGCTTGGATGGCAAGTGATGTGTCCCATAGTTGACTTCCAAAACTCTGCATAAATGCTTGTCACTCAAGGAACCACAAGTGCTGTAACCCTAGAACATAAAACTGTGGAACTCTATTAATACCTGCACTTTCATCCCATCTTCTGCAATCCATAAGTAATCTGGAATCCTAGCGAGATGCTTCTTGAAATATTCCCCCTTTGGATCTTCATTCCAGCAAGCAAGCATGGACATTGCCTGACATAGAGACACCTTAAAGATATGATTCAGACATATAAAAATGTCATTATTACATGTATTATCAAATTGTTAAAAGGATATATAACCTTGCCAGCACATCCAATGTTGATATACCGGCTATTTTCATCTTCATAATGTATGTACTCCATCACAACCCTGAGAGCCTTTTCTCTCACAAGCTTGTTCAATGGCCAACGTGAAAGGAGAGGTTCAACCAAAACGTGAAGACTGTCCCATAGCAAATCTTGAATAGAAGGATGAGGGTAATACATGTCTTCCTACACACGGAACAAGAGATGAGATTGTTGCAAACTTCTACCAACAAAAGAGGAATCTGAAGAGAAAGAAGAGTATTGAACTAGCCTTTGCGCATAGATGCCGTGCTGAGTTCCAATTGATATCTTCATAAGCCTGTACGTAGAGTTCTTCCCGGAGTTGGAAAACTAAAGGTGTTACTGGACCAACAAATCTCTTCCCATAAAAGTAGGACATGAACAGATAAACCAGTCGGCAGAAGCATGTAGTTTTCTCTGTGTTCATATCACATGTTTTAAAGCTAAGCCATAAAGTATATTACTAAAGGAAATAAACAAACAAACCAAGATGTATTGGAAGAAAAGAAGGTAGCAGCCACATCTCTGGAGGCATTGGGTTGGTTCCACTCCAATCATAGACTCCGAGCATCTACACAAATAAATTGAATGGTCTATGAATATAACACAGTCTCTAGTTCTTTCATACGTAACGCATGTGTCTCAACTCTTACAGAAAGCCAAGATTTCCCCCAAGAAGGAATGTAAGTCACACCACCATGATCAAGAATCCATTGCCGAGCAGACTTGCACGCCTGTCCTGGTCCTCCATCTGGACCTTCTCCAAGAATACGCAAGCATATGTAGTTCAGTGCGGTGCAAAACATGCCGCTCTTGCCTTCTATGTGTAACCCCCACCCGCCATCTTCATTCTGAAAACCAAAACATAAGACTCTCTAATGTATTTCTCTATTTTTGATTTTAAAATAGAGGAAAACTATTATAGAGGTGGAGTTTACTCCAATGTATTGTTCTATAATAGCAATTTCTATTTATAGAGTAAAAAATAGAGTATTGTTATTTCTACCTCTATTTATAGAGGAAAATATAGCAATCTCTATTATAGAGGAAGAAATATAGTAGGGATGGAGTAAATTTGACTCTAAATACTATTATAGAGGTAAATATAGAGGAGGGTTGGAGATGCTAACACACAGTTCATATAAAGATCACGTATTCCACTTTCAGGCATTGTTGTACCTGGTGACAATAGATATATCGAAGCATCTCTTTCTGATGCTCTGCACTGAGTAACTCCTCAAGATGTCCTGTTATATAGAAACAGAACACCTACAACAACAACAAAAACTCCATTTCTTCCTTTCCAAGCAACATAGAAACCCTAAGGTCATTAAATCCCAACCCCGGGAACAATAAAGTAAACAAAAAAAAAATTACCATCTGGGGAACGTAGAAGAGTGGACCAGTGATTTCAGCTGGCCAGTGACCGTCGCTGCTCTGTAAGGCTGAGAAGTAGTGGACGGATCTTCGTAATGCATCGGTCGATGCTTCGTTGGTGATTGTCTCGGCGTCATCGATCTTCACTGGTGGGATTACTTGCTCAAATTTCTTCTCCTTTAGAAACTAAAGTATTTAAAATGTTAATATGTTAAAACATCTTTTGCAACACTCTTGAAATTTCATGAAAACATAATTTCGATATTTTATATAAATAGAGTAAAACGAATCAAAACAGAAGTATTTTTTTACTTAAGGAAAAAAAAGCCACATACTTGCATGCGCCATAAAAGATCGTTGCAAGCTCTAACTCGATGGCGATTCTCGTAGAAACTATGGCGAGCCTCTTCGACTGAGGCTCGTTCCTCCGACGTGCTACCATTTGGATCGAACTCCCATATTTGCCGACCAGCGAAGTTGTTAGTGCTTGTCAAATACGGATCATCTTCTCCATTCCCTTGTCCTATTTTCAACCTCCACATTTTCCACTTAAAAGTAAAAAGAAGAAGAAGATTATATATTGCTGATTAAAAAAAGAAGAAGATGGTATTATATATATTCACAAGTTTTTACATTCGATCGCCACTTTTCTATCTACCAAAGAGAGGATGCATATTATACCAAAAAAAGAGAGAGGATGCATATCTACTAACGAGAGGATGCATGTAAGAGAGAGAGAGAAAAAAAATGTCAGAAAGAGAAAGAGGATTGATTACGTAAATTGATGGTATGGTACGTAGCTATTTCTCTTCGATGAAGACTTGAGACGTGGATAGCTTTTGAATGAAGCAGATGACACTTGCCGGCATTTTTTTGTCTAACTTTTTATTTATTAAGATATCCAATTAATTACATAGTTTTGACTCTTAATTCTAGCATTTTTAGCTAATACATCAACATGTGTAAGTGACTTTCTATCTAGGTACCGAAAATTAAAAGAACAAGATTTCGACGTTTCATAGATATTGTATATCAGTGAGAACGTGTCGGTGATACATCTTTTGGTGATGGTTTCCCCATCAATTGGTCGTTTGCAGTCTGAGACGAAAGTAACTTGATCATAGCCAAGATTCCTCATCTATTGGGGCATTCTATAAGTGTTTAATTAATTTGGTTGAAGGGCAATTGGGTTTTCTATATAGAAAAAATGTGTCACCAGCAAGAAGTGCTTGTTTCTTGTTTCTGTAATTGATAAATCATAAAATGTCTACGACCGTAAATTTTTTGTCTATACAATTGTTAATTTTATCATATTCATACCATACCTTCTTCTTCGTTTTCATTTCTTTTTGTGTCTTATCCTTGTCATCCGCCTCGTAAGTCGGAATTCTACTTTATTATTTTTGGTCTCATTCATCAGAAACTGAAACACATTAATTTGAAGATTTCTCTTGAATGAACTCAAAAGTTTGTCGTTGTTATATGCTGAATATATTATTTTAAAAAACTTTTGACGTTTTATTAAGCATATAAAGATCGGATATGATTTATATTTTATAGTAAAAAAATACTCCTATATCCAACCAATTTTTCTGAATTCCTCAAAAAAGTATTAGTTAAATTGAAGTTGCATTTTTTAAAAAAAAAAATTGCTCAAAACCTATCAAATTGATACTAGCTAACATTTTAAATGTTGAAACTTTTTAGTTTTTACTATTATTTTTAACCATCGAATTAACATTGTATTACAAAGAAATCTCCAATCTAATTTAATTATTCATTAGGTTAAATGCTGACATGTATTTTGGTAAAAATAATAACATGTCAGTTTTTTCTACTTTTGCCAATAGTACATGTTATTTCTTTTGTTTGATGAAGATGAATATATAAATTAGAATATATTTTTTTGTAATATGAATGTCAATTTCATGATTAAAAATATTAGTCAAAGTTTTCAATATTTAAAATGTTAACAATATACTAGTAGTACTATTTGTATGCTTTAGGTTTGAGAAGCATTATGGAAAGATGGTAACAGTTCGCTATGTGTGACAAAAGCAATGCAACATGAACTGGATCTGAATTGGGGAGTGAAGTAAGATGAAATTGCTCATATATCATATGCCTGTAACATTTTGGTTCTGAAGTGAAGAATATTGTGCGATTCTGATTTCTTTTGCGATAATGTTATATATTGAAGAACAGAGCCAGAGTTTTGTATTGATCAGCCTCGTGAGTAGGTATTTTCTTCAATCTAGATTAGTTCTTTCTAATCTCTTTCACACAGGTAACAGAAAATCTGGTTACTTCTTTAGTTGTTTAGCCGAGTGAAGAAATATCTTTTGTTTACCATATTGATGAACTAAAGAAGTAACCAAAAAGTAATGGACACACATACTTTTGTTGGACTGTTGCTCATCATAAGATATCCATGCATTGCAGGTCATGTCTCAGACTGCGGATTGATGAAAGAGGAAAATCAAAGTCGGTGGCCTTGATTGTTTTCCACACAATTTTTTTTTGGGTAAACACAACGGTTTGTCTCAAAACACCAAAAAGATTAGGAAAAGCATGTGTCTGAATGAGACTGATATCAAAATTTCTGAGGAATTTAGTGTGAAAGCCTATTAACTCGTGACCCAAAAAGAAAGCCCATTAACATTAGTTCATGAAGGAAGGCCGCTGATCTAAGGAGTTTAGAGTGAAAATCGTTTTGAACTTCCCGGGAAACTACAGACGAATCAAAGCTGGCCACCTGTCACCGCAAACTCCTGTCTCGTCCCGGCGACGAATCTCGACTACTACTTCATAACTTATTCTCCCGCCGTT
Source organism: Raphanus sativus (assembly GCF_000801105.2). NCBI lineage: Eukaryota > Viridiplantae > Streptophyta > Magnoliopsida > Brassicales > Brassicaceae > Raphanus > Raphanus sativus. Next base: position 2,882,053 of record NC_079518.1, on the reverse strand, counting down.
TCAAAACGCGGCGGCTCTCGACACTGCAATGTTTGAAAAACGTGGAAGAACAAGGACAAGGGAGAAAAGTGACCAGCTTGAGTGGATTCTTCTTCTCGCTCTCAGACCATTGGAGCCCGGAAGTATCTTCCTTTCATCAGAACGGTTTCTCTCAGATCAGTAACGAAACCACGGGAAGAGCTGTTCACGCGCTATGCGTCAAGGGACTGGTTCGTACGAGTGTTCTCCACATCAACACTTTGATCAACATGTACACGAAGTTCGGCCGAGTCAAACCCGCGCGCCACCTGTTCGACGAAATGCCTGTGAGAAACGAAGCTTCTTGGAACACCATGATGTCGGGACTCGTCCGTGTCGGGTTGTACAGGGAAGGGGTTGGCTTTTTCCGGGGGATGTGTGGTCTCGGTGTTAGGCCGAGTGGGTTTGTGATTGCTAGTTTGGTTACAGCTTGTGGTCGGGAAGGTTGTATGTTGAGAGAAGGGGTTCAAGTTCACGGCTTTGTGGTTAAGTATGGTTTGATTTCTGATGTTTACGTGAGTACTGCTGTTTTGCATCTGTACGGGGTTTATGGGTTGGTTTCGTGTTCGAGGAAAGTCTTTGAGGAGATGCCCGTGAGAAATGTGGTGTCTTGGACTTCGCTGATGGTTGGTTACTCGGATAAGGGTGAGCCGGAGGAAGTGATTGATATCTTTAAAGGTATGAGGGGAGAAGGAGTTGGGTGTAATGAAAATTCCATGTCTTTGGTAATCAGTTCATGCGGGTTGCTTAAAGATGAATCATTGGGGCGTCAGATTATTGGACAGGTTATCAAGTCAGGACTGGAGAGCAAGCTGGCAGTGGAGAATGCGCTTGTATCCATGTTTGGTAACCTGGGAAACGTTGACTGTGCAAAGTACATTTTTGATCAAATGTCTGAACGTGACACTATTTCATGGAACTCGATTGCTGCAGTATATGCTCAGAATGGGCACTGTGAGGAAACGCTTTGGGTGTTCCATTTGATGCGTCACTTTCATGATGAAGTGAATTCCACCACCGTGTCAACTCTGTTATCAGCTTTGGGTCATGTAGATTACCAAAAATGGGGTAGAGGAATCCATGCGCTGGTTGTGAAAATGGGCTTTGATTCGGTTGTCTGCGTGTGCAATACTCTTTTGAGAATGTACGCAGGTGCTGGGAGATCAGAAGAAGCAGAGTTGGTGTTTAAACAAATGCCTGCTAAAGATTTGATCTCATGGAACTCTTTGATGGCTTGTTTTGTCGAGGATGGGAGGAGCTTAGATGCTTTAGGGCTTCTCTGCTCGTTGATAAGGATTGGAAAATCAGCAAACTATGTAAGTTTTACAAGCGCATTGGCTGCTTGCTTTAGTCCTGAGTTTCTTGATAAAGGCAGGATCCTTCATGGGCTTGTAATGGTCACCGGTTTATTCGACAATCAGATTATTGGTAATGCATTAGTTTCTATGTATGGAAAGATAGGCAAGATGAGCGAATCCAGACGGGTGTTACTACAGATGCCCAGACGAGATGAAGTGGCTTGGAATGCTCTTATTGGTGGTTATGCTGAGGATGAAGATCCTAACAAGGCACTGGAGGCTTTTCGAACTATGAGAATGGAAGGTGTTCCTGCAAATTATATCACAGTGGTAAGTGTTCTTGGTGCTTGCTTAACGCCCAGTGATTTGCTTGAACATGGGAAGCCATTACACGCCTACATAGTATCTGCTGGATTTGAATCGGATGAACACGTGAAAAACTCGCTTATCACTATGTACGCAAAATGTGGTGATTTAAGCTCGAGTCATGACCTGTTTAATAGATTAGAGAAAAGGAATATTATCACGTGGAATGCTATGCTTGCGGCAAATGCTCACCACGGTCATGGAGAAGAGGTGCTAAAACTCGTTTCAGAGATGAGAAGCGTTGGATTGAATCTAGACCAGTTTAGTTTCTCTGAGGGACTCTCCGCTGCCGCGAAGCTAGCTGTACTAGAGGAAGGCCAACAGCTTCACAGTTTAGCTGTAAAACTCGGGTTTGAACAAGATTGTTTCATCTTCAACGCTGCTGCGGACATGTATAACAAATGCGGGGAAATAGACGAAGCGGTGAAAATGCTTCCACCATCTGTCAATAGATCACTTCCCTCGTGGAACATACTGATATCAGCTTTTGGAAGACACGGCTACTTCGAGAAAGTGTGCGAGACTTTCCAAGAGATGCTGGCAAGTGGAGTCAAACCAGGTCATGTAACATTTGTCTCTCTTCTTACAGCGTGTAGCCATGGAGGATTAGTAGACCAAGGCCTTGCGTATTACGACATGATTGCTAGAGATTTCGGTATAAAACCGTCGGTTGAACATTGCGTTTGTGTAATAGATCTTCTTGGAAGGTCAGGGAGGTTAGCAGAAGCTGAAACATTTATATCTAATATGCCAATGAAACCAAACGATCTGGTGTGGCGTAGTTTGCTAGCTTCCTGCAAAATCCACGGGGATTTGGACCGTGGGAGAAGAGCAGCGGAACAACTCTCGAAGCTTGAACCAGAGGATGATTCTGTTTATGTCCTGTCTTCAAATATGTTCGCAACAACAGGGAGATGGGAAGATGTAGAGAGTGTGAGAAACCAAATGGGTTTCAAGAACATCAAGAAGAAACAAGCTTGCAGTTGGGTGAAACAAAAAGACAAAGTGAGTAAGTTTGGTATCGGTGACAGAACTCATCCGCAAACGTTGGAGATATACGAGAAGCTGGACGACATCAAGAAGCTGATCAAAGAATCTGGGTATGTAGCGGATACAAGCCAGGCGTTGCAAGACACGGATGAGGAACAGAAAGAGCAGAATCTTTGGAATCATAGCGAAAGACTCGCTCTTGCTTACGCCTTGATGACTACTCCTGAAGGCTGTACGGTTAGAATCTTTAAGAACCTTCGCATATGTAGTGATTGCCACTCTGTTTACAAGTTTGTTAGTAAAGTCATAGGACGTAGGATCGTGTTGAGAGATCAGTATCGGTTTCACCATTTTGAGAGTGGTGTGTGTTCTTGTAAGGATTACTGGTGACAGAGAAGCTTGATTACAGTATAGTTTACAAAGTTCTACTCATTTGTTTGTATTTAAATTCTTCTGCAGTATTGTCTCTGACATTGAATTTAACTTCAGAAGGATAACTGTTGAAGTTTGAGGACAGTTGTTTTATTATAAGGAATCAATTAACATTATTTTACTTTTTGAAGTGAAAGTGGGTGTGTGATCAGCTAATGCCTTCCAAAATCTTTTTCTGAAACTCGTAGAAAGTGAATAAAACAAAGGTTAATTTGTGAATTAGTCATATATCACATGTAAATTAAGGAACTAGTATTGATTTTGACATAATGTAGTATCAGGTATTTAACACACAATTTATCCGATTATGTTCTTTTAGTTTTCCTCGATAGGTTACCAGTTACTTATGACTTTGTTGGTTTTGTGGCGCTACAAAAATCATATGTTATGTATATTTACTATATCCTCAAATTGAATCAGTCATCCTTCTGAAGTAAAAATTCAATTTGACAAAGGGAGTTCGGTATACTTTTAGTCAGGCCCGGCTCTAGGGTAGTGCTGATGGAGCAAGAGCACTGGGTCCAACAATTTTTTTCAAAAAATTCAGGGGATTTTAGGGTCCTAATTTCAGAAACTAAATGTTTTAAAAGGGTCCAAACTAAATGTTTTAGCACCGGGCCTTTAAAAGGTTTGAGCCGGGCCTGCTTTTAGTCAAATAAGCATACGTATTAGGTTGAACGTGATAGGCCGCGTGGCCTAATGGATAAGGCGCTCGCCTCCGGAGCGGGAGATTGTGGGTTCGAGTCCCACCGTGGTCGATTATATTTTATTTTTTAATATACGTATAATTTTCACTCTGATCCTGTGCAACATTCTAAGAGCAATAATGGGATCAAAGTTCAAACTATCTGCGAAATTTCTCTGCAAGTTAGAAGTTCATCATGTAATGCTATCAAGTTAGATGCCTAGAGTCGATTTCTGAGAAGAAGACTAATAATGAGTGAGACTCAAGCTCTTATGCCCTGGCAGATGCTTCATCACCTACTCTACCCAACAATCGATTTGTTTTGTCGGAGTCTTGTTCAAACTCTGCAATTCTATGATCGACATGATCTTCAAGTGATGCGCAAATCCAGAGAAGATTGATGTTTGCTTCAGCTACGATACAAGTTTCAATAGAGAATCAGCTGCTTTAACCTGCCACAATCATTAATCAAGAAACAAACTCAGTTAGAGGGCATAAGCTATAGCAAAACAAAACCCGTCGATGCTTCAGAGATTCAAACATTTGAAATCACTCAATGTCTCCTAAAGAAAGAATTAATAAATTAACCTGAGATAGACGACTTGCAAGGATAATGAATACCAGCAAAGATAGTGGTGTCATCACCTCTTCTTAAATGATTAGCTTAATAATAGCTCTCACGTTTGTTTGTTTGTATGTTTGTATGTAGAACATATTATTTATATGTATTATATCCTTGATTTTATATATAGATTTCTTAAAGGACCGATTACTTGTAAAACAAAGACCTTCAATAGCACCCACCGAAGTTTCCCCTAGAAAGGAAAAGACTAAAAATAACAGCCAAAAATGTTAGTTTGTATTAACGGTCGTAGTCGAATGATAGATCGTTTATAAATTATACACTGAATATAAGCAGTTCTTTGGAAAAAAAATGTATTAGTACTAATATATGACCATAGTTATATTACTATTTGATATTAAGAAGGACCAAGGAAATATAATATAAGTCAAGGCCATTAACAGCCAAGAATGTCAAAATGTTGTTGGATCATTGATTGGTCATAGTTGATGGCTTTGCAATAAAATAAATAGCAACAATTCATAGAAGAACAAACAAACAAAAAAATACATAGACTTCTTCTTCCCCAAAAAGACTAAAAACGAAGCTAAGTATTTTTTTTTTCTAAAAGAAGCCAAGTATTTACTCATACGTCAATGACAAAGAGAGCGCTTTTGATCGGGATCAACTACCCAGGGACCTCCGTGGAGCTACGTGGCTGTGTCAACGACGTCCGTCGCATGCATAGATGCCTAACCGACCGTTACGGATTCTCCAACGACAACATAACCGTGCTCATCGACACAGAGACTTCTGGTCCCCAACCGACCGGCAAGAACATCCGCGACGCTCTGAATAAACTCATCGCTGACGGGGAATCTGGTGATACTCTGGTGGTTCATTACAGTGGACATGGCACGAGACTCCCGACAGAGGAAGGAGTACTCGACGCCACAGGTTTTGACGAGTGTATCACTCCTTGCGATATGAATCTGATAACTGGTATGTGCTCAAAAGTAATCATTTAATGTGAGTTGTGTAACGTTTCCTGAGCTAAAATTTTATATAGATGCATGTAAAATGTTATGGACTAACCATAATCCTCTGTTTTTCGATTCATGATAAAAACAGAGCACTCTGTTTTCTAAGCTTGACCGTTACGTCAAATTGTTTATGTAACATGCATATATAATAATGTTTCGGATTATGTTTTTTTTGTAGACAATGAGTTTAGAGATATGGTGGCAGAGGTCAAAGAAGGATGTCGATTGACGATAATCTCGGACTCTTGTCATAGTGGTGGACTCATAGAGGAAGCAAAGGAACAGATAGGGGAGAGCCACGTAAATCATCCGAAACCACCCTGGTTTGCTAGTTTATTTGCTTGCATGCTAGCGACTTGTGGAACCTCAAGTTCCCGGAGAGGGCGTGGAGGCAGCCCTGAAAGATTAACCAGAGATATCAAATTCAAATCAGAGGACGGTGAGACAGTCGATAGGAAGACAAGATCTATACCTCTAGATAGCTACATTGCTCTTTTCAAGGAACAAACCGGACAAACCGATGTTAAACCTGGGAAAATCAGACAAACACTTGCCGATGTATTCGGCCAAGACTCAAGCCCTGATGTGGCGATGCTCTCCAGTTCGATGAAGATAAATGGTGCAGGAAGTAAGCATCCGGACAACGGGATTTTGTTAAGTGGATGCCAAACAGATCAAAAATCAGAGGATGTTCATGTGGTAAGCACTGGGAAAGCTTATGGAGCATTCAGTGACGCGATTCAGACTATATTGTCGGCGACTGGTAAGGATAAGAAGATTACTAACAGAGACATAGTTGTGAAAGCTAGAGATATTCTCAAGAGACGGAAGTTTAGACAACGGCCAGGTTTGTATTGTCATGACCGTTATGTTAATGAGCCGTTTATATGCTAGACACATGAAGTTCATTATGTTACATTTTTGTCGTAAATTTGTAATAACACGGTTTACTTTTTCTGTGATTTAAAATTTTTATGGAAATGTTCTATTTTTTTGGGTTAGCCCGTTCAAAACATGGAAAAAAACACAATTTCCCATAAACGATTATACTCCAAAGATGCAACTGGATTGATTACAAATTTTTGAAATCAAATTGTACATAATGACTTATATATTCATGTTGATTTCATTTTCTAACCTTTGACTGGAATAAAGAAAAACTCATTACAATAGGTTTTTATGGAATGTATAGAAAAAAATGAAATGTAATTATAAAACATCCATTTTTATTCTATAAATTTCCTTGTTCATTTTTTGCATTCTAACTTTTCTAATTTCATTCATTCAAGATATTCCTTAAATTGATAACCAGTTACTGTCTTTTGTGACAAAAAAAATAACTAAATCTTTTACCTCTAAAATTTTATATTAATTTTGGCATCTACTTTGAAATTTATGTTTCACTTGTGAAACATAAATTTTACTCACTCAATTACCTGTGTAACAAATACAGCACATCTTCTCTATTTATGATTATAAACAATTATTTTCCTTTAATTTATATATACTATCAAAGCATGATTACACTTAAAATTATAATTATAATTATTATTATTATTTTTGTTGGTAGTGAATAAACAAATGCAATTAGAGCAGCATTATGGGTAACAAACAGCTATATTTTCTTTTAAAAATAAATCTTATAATTACCCAAGTAGATTCTAGTTTTATAGTATTAATTGAATCAATAATAAAGTGACATGTGCTATATGAGGTTTTAGTCCGTATACAAAAAAAAATGTTTAAAGTAGAACTTTTAGAGCATTTCCAGTGGTGATATGTTTGGAATATTTTAAAAATTAAAGAAAAGGAAAAAAAAAGAAAAATTAAAAAAAGAGGAAAGATGCTCTATATAAACTTTATGCACACATGTAAGCTTACAATTAAACTTATCATTTTGATATTTAAATAACTAAATTTTATAAAATTACTAATTTCGTTTTGATTGCAACTTCATATTCACACTTTCTTTCGTACTCTCTTAATTCTTTTTTTTTAATCACTAGAAACCTACTAAGAACTTATTGGAGTTGCTCACTTGGATCGCAATGAGTCATGTGCCCTGTATCACGTCAAGTTGTTGTACTTAGTGTACACTAGTTTAGACTGCAATTAACCACGCATTATATAGCATATATATGCGGATTTTTTTTTGTATTGTGTAACTAGCCTATAATATTCAAGATTCATAGTACGTATTATTAAAACTAGAATGATTTGAATAAGACTGATCAACCAGTTAACAAATGCAACCTTTAATATTACATCAAATGAAGCTAAAACATTATATTCATCATCAACCAATAATATCTTCCTTTGTCAAATTTTTAGACTCCTCCTCGTCCATAGTGTCACATAGAACACTTCCTCTAGTCTCCGGCAATCCAACCACAAACAATCCAAACAACCCTATGACCAAACCAAACATTCCATACGACCAAAACTGATTTTCCCGACCAGCAGCAACCATCACCGGACTAAAAACACCTCCAAACACCAACGCTTGCCTCACCATTGCAAGCGCCGAGTTCCTCACACACGTCGGAAACAGCTCGATCGTGTAAATAAGCGTCATGTTAAACGCCGTGCACGCGCTGAAAAACGAAACCAGCTCTAACACGATCTGCAACGACCCTATTTGCTGTCCTAGCGACGCGATCAGGACGCTAGAGATCCCGCTTAGAGCCGTGAACCCGATCAAAGCGTCTCTTCTTTTGATTGTATTCATGAAGAAAAACGTTATTAAAAACGCTGGGAGCTCAGACAAGGCGTTGAGCACAACGCCTAAGTAAAGATTAAAGTTAAGATTCGATAATGCTAACGGCATACCGTAGTAAACCATACCAATACCGAATCCAACCGCCATAATCGCTAATAATCTCCTAAGCGACCACGGATTCTTCACCAAGATCCTTAACGCGTCGTAAACGTCAGGGTTTGACGACTCTTGTGCGTCCAGACATAAGTCCGAGAAGCTCATAGTGATTGCGTTTGAACCAATGCTTCGGAGAATAGAGACTGCTTCCTCTTTACGACCCTTTACGATTAGCCACCTAGGAGACTCCCAGACGAAAAACCGAACTAGACAGCAGTAGATTAGTGTTGGAACCGATGTCCATACGTAGAGATACCTCCACGAGTTTCCGTTATTGATGTAACCTAATAACGGAAGCGATAGAAACCCTAACGTGAAACACAAGAAACCCATCGCACCGACTTGTCCTCGCCATTTTTTACCGACTAACTCCGTCGATAGAACGAGCGCGCAAGTCCCCACCGTGGCACGACCGAACCCGTTCAAGAATCTCAAGAACGCGTAAACCCAAATGCTCGTCGAGAAAGCTGTTAGCATCGAAGACAGAGACATTATCAGACATGACAACAAGAGCATGTTCTTACGACCGAGGGATGAGTCAGCTAGCGTAGACAGAGCTAAGCCACCGATCAGACAGCCGAGGAAGAAGGAGCTTGCGGGCAAGCCCTTGACGATCGAGCCGGCACACTGTAGACCCCACTCGGATATGACTGACACGTGTGAGTCGAAGTCCCAAGACCAGGTTTGGTTAGGTAAGGTGCAGAAGCTGGAGGACGAGTTGCATCGGTCCGAGTCGACGCAGTGCCACGTGGGCTGTGAGTCGGTGAAGACGGTGATGAATGTTTGCTGAGCGTCAAAGACCCATGCGAATGAGACCAAAGCAGCTTGGAGAAACTGTGCCCACCCGAAGTTTCCGATGCACTGCTCGATCGTCTCGTCGAGGGATCTTGGTGGGGTGAGATTTGACTCGGACGAGTTGGAGTCGGTAAGAAGCGGCCGAGTTGAGACGGCCATATGGAAGAAGCTTGGGTTTTTGTTTTGTTCCTTTTTATGTGTAATTTGATTTGCATGAAAGTGATCTATATATGGAGAGGGTAAGATGCAATTTGAGCGTGTATATTAATATACAAGAATACAATTACGTCGCTCCATAGAAGCTATTAATAAAAAAGAATGAGATGTGTTGATAACACATTACAACGTGTAATATTTGGATGCACTATATGTTCATGACTAGGATCCAGCAGGATATGTCTGCGATGTTGTAGGTGTTTCTAAAGATAAATTTGCAAACTAATATGAAATTTATAATCAACTCTTTTTTAAGAACTAACAGTTATGATTTAACTTACCAAAAACACATTTATTAGTATTTTTACATTAAGATATGAGCAATGGGTCATGACTCATGCATCTTTTTTATTGGTAAGAACTAAGAATTTCAACTAATTTCTCGAAACTAAACATATTTTAAAATAAGTTTATCTTGTTAAACTTTACTTTTATGAAAAATCAAATAGATAAATGGTATTTCAGATTTTCATGAGTGTTTTAAAAGATTTCAAATGAAAACTTTTTTTTCCAAAATGAAACTTCTACTCTCATTTTAATCATGGGCATGATGTCACGATGACCCGAAATATTTAATGTCCTATAAATAGTTTATGAAAGAATCCAACTAATGTTTCGGTTTAGGTTAGCTTTGTTATTAGGATAGTTTAGAAGAATTTTTGATGGGAGCTACAAATCTACAATAAAACATTATTTTTATATGAAGAGTTAAAAAAATTATTTTGATTATGGTCTGAATCACCTATAACATAAAACGTCGGTAATATTTTAATGAATTATTCTCAGTTACTGGAAATGATAATGACACCGGTTACTTTTCCTATTTAACAAAAAACTTATGAAGAACTAAAAAAGATTTTAACTTAAAAAAAACACACACACAACTTCACTTATAAATAACACAAATCCTGATAAACTAGCTTGAAGTATTCGTAACGTTTCTTATAATACTTTATACGAAAAGTTACATTATCGGTTTGAATTCTTGAATAGCTATATATATAAATGTTGTTAACAAAAGAAAAAAAAACTCCTTAAACACACCAAAATGAAGATGCTCTTAGCTCCTCAGGCCAACCAAAAAAGAACAAAATTTGTTTGTCCACCTCTAACAAAAGAGAAAGTAACAAAACTTCTATGACGTAGGATGGTATTTAACTCAAATTACACACGGTACGTTGTTTAACGATATGATGTTGAAGATGGCTTAATTTTTCAGGACCTCCTCGCCGCTAATTGGCTGTGATCATACACTATAGTTACTGGATTTTTGTCTCCATTTCTTATTACTTATCTTTGATGTGGCTGTGTAAAAAACACCAGTTCATTTGATTATCATCATATAAACATATTCATTATTTTCTACGGATCTTAATTATTTGTAAGACGAGTACAAAATTGTGTAACCACCGTATATTCTTTTTTTTTTTTTTTTGTCAACACCACTGTATATTCTTATGTTACTATAATTACCAAGTTGCGCTAGTTGCTGCACCTGGACAAGATAAGCTTAATCTTTTGCTTGACAGGTAGTGGCGGACTGACTAACGAAAGACGGGATCACATGACAACTCTTACAGATGTATATGCAAAATACACTCTAAGCATTTTTGGTTAAAGTTAAAAACCAGCGTTTGACTGTTGTCCTAACCTCAATTTTTTTTATATTGTTGGATTCGCCACTGATAACAGAGAACATGGGAGAAGAATGTCTTTGGAATGTATATGGTCTGCTTATTTGGAAGCTTACGTATGTTAAAGTAATCTTTAATTAAATATACAAATTCATGGAGGCATATAATTTTGTTTCATTATTGTATACCAATATATAGATGGACGCACTAGCTGTAAAAATACCAAAAGGTTATGTATTACATGCATTTTCGATTTTAGTAATTTTATCCTCTTTTAATGAGGAACACTAGAATCTTGAGAAGAAAAAGTGGAAAAAGTTAATGGCATGGAGTAATCAAAGGATAATCACGTAAAATCAGTAAATGCAAACCCCTCAAAATCAACTAAATCAATAAAAAATTGAGAGTATTTTCTAAAAAATATATATTCTTCGATTCACAGAATCTAAGCTTCTTTTACAGAATTTCTGTTTTTTTTTTACCGCGCTTATCCTTGAAGAATGCTCATAACCGAATCAAGAAAATGGATCCAAAAACGTTGTTTTGTTTACCAGAAGGAGATGCCTTGTTTAATCCACTCAACACCATGTTTATTCAAATGGCGTGCATTCTCGTCTTCTCTCAGTTCTTCTATCTCTTCCTTAAACCCTGTGGCCAAGCCGGTCCCGTTGCTCAGATTCTCGTAAGTTTATTCGCCAAGTGCAACAAGAAACATTTATATATTAACATATATATTTTAGAAACTAACGTTTTGATTGTTGTATGATCAGGCAGGGATCGTGTTGAGTTTGCTCACAATAATCGAAAAAGTTCACGACTTCTTTCTACAAAAGGAGTCAGCAAGCTACTACATCTTCTTCTCATTCCTTTTACGTACATGTTTCATGTTCTTGATCGGTCTCGAGCTCGATCTTGACTTCGTAAAACGAAACTTGAAGAACTCCATTCTCATAACCTTCGGCTCCTTACTCTCTTGTGGCATAATCTGGATCCCTTTCCTCTGGTTCCTCGTCCACTTCCTTCACATCAAACAAGACTTCTTAACGTTTTACCTAGCCTTCCTCGTTACCTTATCCAACACGGCATCTCCTGTAGTCATCCGCTCGATCATCGATTGGAAACTCCACACGTCTGAGATCGGACGGTTAGCAATCTCCTGCGGATTATTCATCGAGATAACCAACATTTTCCTCTACACCTTCGTCATCTCTTACATATCAGGGACGATGAGTGGCGATATCTTCGGCTACATATTCGCCACAGGGGTTATCATAATGATCAATAGATTTTTAGCTGCATGGCTCCCGAAACGAAACCCTAAAGAGAAGTACCTCTCCAAAGCTGAAACGCTTGCCTTCTTTATCCTTATTTTGATACTCGCGTCGACCATCGAGTCCAGCAACATAAACTCCACGGTGTTCGTGTTTTTCATCGGGTTGTTGTTTCCGAGAGAAGGCAAAACGTACAGAACGTTGATCAACCGGCTGAGTTACCCGATTCACGAGTTTGTTCTTCCGGTTTACTTCGGTTACATCGGGTTTAGGTTCAGCGTCAGCTCGTTAACCAGACGCCATTACCTCGTTCTTGGTATGACAGTGGCTTTAAGCATCGTAGGGAAGCTTCTTGGAGTTTTATTTGCTTGTTCTTTTCTTAAGATCCCAAAGAAGTATTGGCTTTTCTTGTCTACTGTTCTTTCAGTCAAAGGTCATATGGGTCTGGTTCTCCTCGACTCTAACTTGGTTTACAAGGTATTACATGGCCGGTTCTAGACATAACCGGATGAAACATTCGCTTTGCATTGCTTTAAATCGTCTAAGTTTTTTTTAAATTAAAATTAACCTAAAAATGTTTATGATCTCTAAATTTCAAAAAACTTATCATGCATGACCTTTAGATTGTCTATATTTTATTATTAAGATTAACCTAAAAATGTTTACTCTCTATTTACTGATTTTCTTTTCTTTTTATATCTCTGTCTGTAGAAATGGTTTACTCCTATTATACATGATATGTTCGTTGCGTCATTGGTGATCACGACTTTGTTAAGCGGAGTACTATCGTCATTATTACTTTGGTCGCAAGAAAAGGGTTTCTCACACCAAAAAACATCGCTTGAGTACCACGACACCAAAGACGAGCTACGAGTGTTGACTTGCGTCTACGGTGTGCGTCAAGCCCGTGGACTAATCTCCTTAGTCTCTGCTCTACATGGAGCTTCTTCTTCACTCTTCACACCTTATCTCATGCACCTGATACCGCTCCCGAAGAAGCGGAAAACTGAGCTACTGTACCACGAACTAGACGAAGATGGAGTGAACGCCATCGGCGGAGACGATGAGTTTGGGACCAACGAAGGACTAGAGATCAATGACTCGATAGATTCTTTCACTAGAGACAGAAAGATCATGATCCGGCAAGTGAAACTCGTGGCGCACATGGAGAACATGCACGAAGAGATCTGCGACGGTACTGAAGATCTCCGCGTTTCGATAGTGTTTCTTCCCTTCCATAAACACCAGAGGATCGATGGGAAAACTACAAATGATGGGGAAGCGTTTAGGGATATGAACAGCAAGGTTTTAAAGCACGCACAGTGTTCGGTCGGTATATTTGTGGATAGAAACATAACCGGGTTTCACCAGCTTCACGGGTTTGATTCGGTGCAACACGTTGCTGCATTGTTCTTTGGTGGTCCTGATGATCGTGAGGCTCTTTCCTTGTGCCATTGGCTTTCTAGTAACTCTCAGATTCATCTCACTATCATACAGTTTGTCCCGGATGGCTCAAAGGGAGAGAAACTTGTTGGAGACGCGGCGACTAAAGAAAACAACGATGTTTTACTGGAGATTGTTGGTGAAGATCACACCAAAGATGAAATTGATCGAAGGTTCTTAGAAGAATTTTATAACAGGTTTGAAACTTCTCTAGTGTCGATAAATTTGCTACTCTTCGATAAATTGTAGACATTTTCTTTAGTAGCCCTAAATCTCAGATCCGGTCATGTTTTTCATGATGACTAGGTTTATGTATTTTTTCTAGACCAGAAACATTTGCATGTTCCATTTACCGGACTTGTGTTTTGGTTTGTTTTTGACAGATTTGTAACGACGGGCCAAGTTGGATTCATAGAGAAGCGAGTAAGCAACGGGACACAAACACTAACGATTCTGAGAGACATAGGAGATATGTATTCACTGTTTGTGGTAGGAAAAAACAGAGGCGATAGCCCAATGACGTCGGGGATGAACGATTGGGAAGAGTGTCCGGAGCTAGGAACGGTCGGAGATTTCTTGGCTTCATCAAATATGGATGTAAATGCTTCTGTATTAGTAGTTCAAAGACATAGACACTCTTTTGATAGCTTTGTGGATATTTAGCAAACATTCTTTAGTTTTACACAACAATATTTCTATTAGTTCTTCTTTTTTTTTCCATCAAGACATACATCACGATTTGAAAACATATAAACAGCCAAACAGGAGAATTGATAAGCTACATACACTGAATATACTGTCTGTGCACTTGATAGTATATGGAAACAAGCCAAAAAGCAAATAATAATGGTTGTTATTCACTTATTTGAGAATTATAGGTTGATGTGGGCCTAGTTAATGGGCCTGATTTGTCCCAGGTCCGATACAATCGGATAACGAGTAGTAGCCTAGTGTTGCAGTAAATGAGTATACACTCGAGAGGGACACTACCGTCAATTCCACGAAGCTCAATTTCAAAATCTGAGTAGAAGCGGACTCGCTCGCTGTTTTCGATTTTCGGGAAATTGCAACGGCAAAAACACTCTTCGTCGAGACTCCCGTGAAAGAGAGAGCGGAAGATCTGGTGATTTAAGGAGAATGGCGTTCGCTAAGGTAAACTTCGTCGAGATTTTGGTTTTAGAAAACGAATTAGGGTTTGATATTACGTTCATTGGAGATTGAGTTTGAGATGTAGGTCATGTTCCTGTTTTCAATCGATTACACATTGATGTAACCTTGTTTTTTCCGCTACTGTTAAATGAGATTAGGGTCTGCAATCACTGATAGAAGAGACTATTTAGGTTATTTGATTTTTTCCCTCTCAGATTGGTGTAAAAAGAAGTGAGGGACTTGATTTGAAAGGAATCGATTTAAGTTTTCGTTCTTACTTCAGTTAACTATGGGTTTTATTTGTAGGCACCACGGCTAAGTAATGATGATATTTTTGGAAATCGAGGTAAGAGAGAGAGAGTTATCTTTTATCCTCTGTTTCTTGGTGAATCATGTTCTGCTTTTTGAAACAATGGTTCAGTTCTAAACATATGTGCATTGCTTCTGAAACAGCGGTGAATAGGAGTTTCAAATTCTATTCCGATAATCAAAAGACTGATCCAGCTTGTAAAGTGTAAATGCATCTCTTATAGCATTATTTTCTTTTTTCATTTTTTTTTCTTTCAATTTGAGTAATATGCTATTGCTGTTTATGCAGTGGTGTTGCAAACAAGACTCGTGTTCCTTTAAGGTTTGTGGGCTTTGTTTTCACAATTTTTCTCTCTCTCCCTACCTCTTACATCTATTAACTGATGAATTTACTAGTGCATGTTTGGGTTTGATCATTACGAATGTTGAGAAACTAAATCTTCTGCTTTTACATTGTTTAGGAAAAAATCTGTGACAATTAGCAGTGGAGCAACTTCTAACACAAACAAGACGAAGGTTTCTCCTTTTCTCTTTTTATGAGTTCAATGGATTGTAGGATCTTATGCAATTATTTAACATGTAAATGCGTTTTTTGTTCTGATTGAAAAGAAGGAAAATTCAAGAATCACAGGCCAGGAGAAAAGCAGTAATGAAATTTCCGGTAATCTTATCGCAGAGAGTTATCATTACATTTCCGGGATGTAGATTTGAAAGTTCACTCACAAGTTTTGTCTCATTTCCAGAGAAAAATACTAAGGTCACAAGAAAAGTATTGGCTGATTTAAGTAATCTTGGTGGGAACACTTTAAGGCCAACACTGTCTGGCAACAATACGGTGTAAGTTTTCTTAACTGTAAGGGCTTCTTTTCCTGCTTTTTCGTGGATCAGAGTGGTTATTTCCCACTGTCTTCTTAATTAATCAAACTGATTCTATGTCTAGGAAGAATATCTTTTATAGGCTTTGATTGTACTAACTTTATATTCTGGTCTAAAATTATTCTATTGAATATGCAACAATGCAGGAAATGGAAGGGCGTAAAATGTTCAAATCCGCGAAGGTATGCAATAATCGTTAGCTGCTGCTATAAGCATCACATACCTACAGTAGCGTTAAACCTGTACATTTGGAATCTGGATTAGTAGCTTCTCTGCATCAGGTGTATTTTTCTAAGAAATGAAAGCCTTTGCTTCTGAAGACTTTTTGTCAATAGATTGTCCTCTTCCATTTTCTTTCAGCCATTTTCGTTTTCATAAATTTGGTCAATAATCTTTTGCAGAAAGAATCCGCAGAGTTCCATGTATAAACTATCTCATTTTTGACAACGAGTTTAAGATGCTGCTCTAACTGTAATTTCTGTGTGTAGGATTTCAGTTGGTACTACCAGAGTCAATGATACTTCACTGAAAAATTCTACCAAGGTACAACAACTGTTTTCGAAAATAGGCGTATACTTTCAAATTACCATGACTAGATGAGTATCACAGTTAATATGTATGCACATGAGTTCAAGAAAATATCATAGTTAACATGTATGCATATACGTTTGATTAATCAAAATACCTGATGTTGTTATTTCCTTCATCCTTCTTGCAAGCCTTGATTCTAGTTTTTCTTCTGATACAGGTGAACGAGAGTAAAAGAATAACTGAAGTTGGAAACAATGGCATTTATAAGACAGGTGAATTCGTAAATGTTATGTTTGTTTTCATGTCTATAGCTTTAGTTGGTATTACCATTTATCTAAACTTTGGGCGATTTCATTTACATGTTAGATCAAAAAATCATCAGAAACAGAACTCTGAGCCTTGGATCAACTGCTGGTGGAACAAGGTACATTTATGCTAATCGCATGCCTAATAGAATATCCCCTTCCAGTCTAGTTTGTATAATATTTTCGAGATGTAAATTAAAGAAAGGAGTGACCTCTTCTTCATTCAGCATAGCAAAACCATCTTTCATTGGTTAACTTTCTTGATTTGTTTGCTCTTGCAGAAAATCTTTACCAGTGTTTAAAAGAACAAGCCTCACAAACAAGAACACAAAGAAGGTTGTTATTAATATACTTTGATATTGGTATTTTCTTCCAGTCAGAATATCTGACTTAATTTGACACGACTCTACTCACTTTCATTGATTCTGATTGCTTCCTTTTTCGTGCAGGAAAATGCCTCAAGCTTAGATTCAAAACAATTGGGTCAAGGTCCAGGTAACATGGATTTCTTTTCTAAACTTCCCATGTGTGAGGGAAATGTGTATGTTAAAGCTGGAACGAGAGTTGTTCGGTATCTCATATGAGTGAGGTTGCATTGTTTCAGCCAGTAAAGTCGGAAACAGATCCCTCCCGCAGCAAAGCAGTGTCAGAAGCTATACTTGGAGAACTCGGGCAAGTGTGGGTTCTATACCATCGTAAGTAACTATGCTTGTTTGTGATGTCATCATTATAGAAGTGAAGCTGGTGCTTCTCATCTGAGAGAACCAGAATATTGTTTTCTTTTTATAATTGTTTGCGAGCAGCAGCCTGAGATATACGCTGCTAAGTTCATTTTGTTTGCTTGGTCAGGGACCTCAACAACCAGAGTAAGAACAACGTTCGTATCCGAAGGAAATCTATCAAGGTTGTATACCTTAACTCCTTTCTTTTCTATGTATGCAAATGCAAGTGGTTCCTTCTCATAACAAGCCAACACCATTTGAAGCTATCTGAACAATTTTTTCTCTTGTTATTCTGATCATTTCATGTGTCAATAGTCACAGAAATATTGTGATGTTTTGTTTGGTAAATTTCTGATACGTTTTCTCTGTCACTCGAGATCCAGACAACTCTGAAGACCTCGCTGCAAAACCGTAGTCCTCTTAAGAAGCCCCCGGTCGGCAGAAGTAAATCAGGATCTGTTTCTTCAATCCCTTCTACTGAAGAGGCTGCTTCGGCATTGTCACTTCCGGAACAGGTTGAAACAAAAGGTCTCAAAGAAGATACTCAAGAAGGGAGTTCATCCAATGAAAAAACAGACCAAGTGACGAAAGTGTTGGATGTTACAGCGAGGCCAAAATCAAAACGTAGAAAGTCTTTCACGTCTCTACTAGTGGCTGGATCGAAGGTTCACAAATCTCCCAGCTATTGGCTTCCATGTGACTTTTTTCTTCTCTCTCTATTGTTGCTAATTTGGTAACTTCAATTGCAGTTCGATGGGAAAAGTGATGAAACTGAACAGCAAGAAAAACTTCCTAGCATTGATGATGAGTCCAATCAGCTGGAAGTTGCAGAATACGTGGACGACATATATCAGTTCTATTGGAATGCTGAGGTAATCCACTTGTTCCACATACAGGCAACTATCGCTTTCCCATATACATTAGTCTATTTTCTTTAGTCTTGAATACTGAATAAATTCCACAAGAGGAATTTGAGCTTTCCAATAGCTTTAACTTGAAATGCTGCTGCAGGCGTTAAATCCCGCTTTAGGATACTACTTGCCAACTCAGACAAAAGTTAGTCCAATGACGCGTGGAATTTTGATCAACTGGCTTATCGAAGTGAGTGCAGTTTTGATCGTTTTGGTTTCAACTTGATATTGTTCCTACTGGGTTTTTGAATCTCGTTATTAACTATTTGTTTGCAGGTTCATTTCAAATTTCATCTAATGCATGAGACTCTCTACCTCACAATGAATTTACTGGATCGTTACCTCTCACAAGTTCCAATACAGAAAAATGAGATGCAGTTGATTGGTCTTACTGCACTCTTACTAGCATCTAAATACGAGGACTATTGGCATCCTAGGGTAAGTGACAATGATCCTGAAAGCCAAAGCCTTTCCTCAGCTCCATATGGCATCAAACTTAACTTTCGAGAATCTATGGTCTATGTTCATGTTGCAGATCAAAGACTTGATTAGCATCTCAGCGGAAGCATACACAAGACAACAAATCCTGGGAATGGTAAAAATAAACTCTGTTTATCACTTCTGAATCCAGTTTGATAATAATTGGTTATTTACTGTTTAACCGTTTTTTTTTTCTTTCAGGAGAGGATTATGCTTAAACAGTTAAAGTTCCGTTTGAATGAAGCGACCCCTTACGTTTTCATGTTGAGGTTCCTAAAAGCTGCTCGATCAAACAAGAAGGTATGTGCAAAACTTGCATAAGCTATGTAACCTATAAAATCAAACATGCAAGTCTAGGCAGACATTTAATACTACTATTTTATCAGCTTGAACAACTCGCCTTCTACCTGATTGAGCTGTGCTTGGTTGAGTATGAAGCCTTGAAGTTCAAGCCGTCAATGCTCTGCGCATCAGCCATCTACGTAGCCCGCTGCACTTTGCGCATGACTCCAGTTTGGACCCCGCTCCTAAACAATCATACCCACTACAATGTCTCTCAAATGAAGTAAGTTGGATCTCTTTAATATCACCATCTTGCAGATCACTTGACTTGTTTGCATTGGTTAAGCTCCTCGTGTACAATTTTTTTTTATCACAGGGATTGTTCAGACATGATCCTAGGGTTCCATAAAGCTGCGAAGACAGGAAAACTGAGGGTCACTTATGACAAGTACATGAGTCCAGATCGAAGTAACATCGCACTCTTGAAACCCTTGGACAAGCTTCCTCTCTAAGTCGAACTCTACCAAAGTCATGGCGCGCCTTGCCAAGCTAATGGGTATGTTCATGTAGCTTGAAACTTGTTTTCTATTAGCGACTGATCTTGTTCATGCTTACTCCGAAATTGCAGGGAGATGCATCTACATGGACTCTAGCCCACATATTAAGAAGGCTAATGGTGATTCTTGATTAGGTGTGTTGGTTTTTAGTGTGCTTAACAATGTTTAGTGTTCAAATGATCATAAAAACAAAACTTCAATGTATTGACAAATTAGTATAAAGCTTCTGGAATAACATTGCCCTTCTGTGTTTCCTCAGAAGCTAAAAGTCAACCATATCTACTTGTATATATAAAATCTTCAAATGTTAAAACCTATATACAGTGTGTCCTTGACTATGTGTATCTCAACTTCACTATGAGCATGTGACTAAACTGTCTGTCATAAGCACATCCTCTGTCTGGCCCAGTGTCCGTCTCACCGCTTGATAAAACTCAATCCATGAAGATGAACGCGAGTCAAAAGCTCTCTTAAATTATGATCAATCCGCATCCCTTAAACAACGTTGTTGTTTCAAAATCTCAGAGGAAGAGATGGACTTGACCACTAAAATATTTTCTTTGGATGTGTTTACCGTGGATGTGGGTTGAATATTAAATTAGTTGCATCGTGAACTTCGTATGTCATGCGTAAACCTAGAAACAAAAACGGGTAGAAGATGAGAAAAAACAGTTCTGTAAAAGATACTTATACTTTCGTTCATATTAACCTTTGAGCTCTCTAAATACATATTGATGAGTCTCTTTTATATAACAAAGAGGCGACATTGCTTTAACCTAAAGGAATATACTCTAGAGATTCTTTCACAGCCATGCACCATTATCTTTTAGCACTGATAACCTATGACAATTCTACAGTTGCATTATTGCTAGCACGTTTTCCACAGAGGATGCCTTCTACAGCTTCTTACTATCTTCTTTGATTTTTCTGTTCTCAAGTTGATTTTTAGAAACAGATATCTTCTTCCACAACTTCGACGAAGGTTTGTTTAATAAAAAAGTTGTATTACTAGTTGATTCAGGTTCCTGATTAGTAGCTCTTATCGTTTTATAACTTCATCGCTTGTCGTAAGGGTGTTTCAGTTGGATATTGTTTGGGTTCGGTTTATTCGGTATTTTCATTTATAAAAATATGTATCATATTAAAATCATATTTAATTTTGTTCGGTTCGGTTTATATATCGTTGGTATTCAATTATTTTTTCGGTTTATTACCAAAAAACTATAGATTTATCAATTATAAAATATTTTATGAATTTTGATTTGTATGATTAGATATCGGTTTTTATATAACATAAAGATATTTTGTTTTTTAAATAGCTTATTTTTATTTTTATTTTTAATATTAAAAAATAATTAGTAAACATATTAAGTTAATAATTCTAATATTTTTATAGAATAAAAATGATAACAATTAGAAATCCATAATATTATAAATAACTAAATATTAGCACACATATTTGTTAACAAAGAGGTAAAATTTATGTTTTATTTTATTTAATAAAATTTAATATTAATTCCAAACTTAAAATAAAATATTAAATTATTAAAATCAACATCTTAAATATGAATATCATATCAATAAAATAAATCTATAATATTATTTGCGAAATGATTTCTATACTATTATTTGCGAAGTGATTTTTCGCAACGGAGCTCTCACTTTAAAAATTATACTGGTTAATATCGTTTATACCCTTAATAAATAAACATATAAATTATCCCTAAATAAAAACGAATTTTAATTTTACGATTAGGTAACTGATTAAAATTAATAATGATCAGAATTATCAAAAATTAAAAAATAAAAATTTAGAGTAATTAATATTGTTTATATCCTTAATGGATAAATATATAAATTACCTACAAAATAAAAACGATTTTTTTATTACATAAGTAAATAAAATTAATAATGATAAGAATTATCCAAAATCTAAAAATATATTTTAAAATAAATTTTTAGAGTGGTCAATATCATTTATACCCTTAATGAATAAAACATAAATAAAGCACAAAGTAGAAAACAATTTTTTTTGATTAGATAAAATATTTAAATTAATATTAATAATAATTATCCAAAATATAAAAATATATTAAAATAAAACGAACTTATATTAATCATACTATTTTAATAAAAATATATATTATTTTTATTTCAATCTAACAATAAATATATTGATCCAACTATTACTTTTTGTAAGTTATTTTTTTATTGTTTATGTTTAAATAGTATAAATGAGCAAAATATATGTAATGAAAAATATAAATAATGGAAAAGAAATGGAAAATATGAGCAAAATATAAGTAAAAATAAGTATACAAAAGGTGATAACAAAAATATAAGATTTCAAAATCAAAATAATTTTAATATGTTAGTCTTTTCAAAAATTTAATACAATAATAAGCATACATATTTTAATAAAATATATAAACTAATAAATATTCGTAAGAAAATTGTGTCTGCATATGAGGGCAACACATCTAGTTATGTATATATTCTTAATTATCTTATAAAAGTTACATATAGTTATATTATTATATTTTAATTGATCGATTTATTCGGTTTGATCGGTTTATATACTAAATCATATCCATATGTTGTGGTTTCTTAAAATGACATCCATTCGTTGTATTCGATATTACCAAATCTAAATTATTTTCTTTATTTTGGTTCAGTTTTATTTTACTAGCATTAACACCCTTACTTGTTGGTCTTCGTTGTCTGTCTTTTTTGTGTTCCTAAGATTTGACAAAAGTTTGATCGGTTTGTATACATTAATATGAAAGCGATTCTCCTTTTGACTCAATTGTTTTTCTACCTTAAATTTTGGAAAATGGCAGATCAAATTCCGCGCATCACTCATTTTACATGTAATCCCACTTTAACACATGTGATTATCCACTGTGTTTGTCATTCTGAGATCACAGCTACGATTATGCGAAGCAAATATAAATATTTCACATCGAGGGCTCTCCCATCCAGCCAGTGGTAAAGGGTATTCTCGAGGGTAACAGCTTCCAAGCGTTTGTGGTACACTGCAACTGCTCCGTCCACGTGTTCTGCGATGAGACTTTGGGAGTTGTTTATGTTATTCGTTATGATGATTAGTGTGAGTTCAAAAAACTGATGTTTTTTTCTTCTTCTAAGTGCTTTTTGTGTGCAGTTTAGCTTCACATAACATATAGCTTAAGCTTTCAATAATTACGAACTTAACAACTTATTTTTATTGCTTTGATGTTTCAAAATGAAATGATATTTGTACTTGGTGAAGATAAGAGGTATAAATTCTACAGAGGATAAGACGATCATTACAAATAGGTTGGAAATAAGAAAAGCCATAGCTGATAGATTTCTCAGCTTGTTTCTGTTTCTTCTTTACGTTTTCATGGCGAAGATTCTGAGGCAGAGAATGTGTGTGTGGTTGAAAAGAGCTACGGCTGTTCAATTCGGATATCGGTTCGGATTTTTTCGGTTTTTTAGTATTTCAGTTAGTAAAATACAATTACCATTCTAAATCTATATTTATTTCGGTTCAGTTCAATTTATATAGCGTCATTTTTTTATATTTATTTGGTTTTATACCAAAAACACAATTATTTAGTTTGGGATCATATTATATGAATTTTAGAGTCATTTTGTCAATACGATCATTTATTTAAAAAATATAATATGGTCAAATAAAAGAACAAAAAGTAAAACGCTTTTACCATCAAATAAAATAAAAATCTAGAATTAATATCAAAACTCAAAATATAGAAAATAAAAAATGAAAAACAAAACAGAAGCATGAGAGAAATTTCTTTTCCACTCTTCCTTATTTATTGTTTATCAAAATCATCATTCTTTGAATGAACAGGAATATAAGAAAAAAACTGTGAAGAATTTTCACTAATTGTTGTCTATCAAGTTTATAAGTTTCTTTCTATTCAATTCTAAAATAAAGGAAAAAATTATAAAAAGAAAACTAAGAAAATAAAAAATCCCAGTTGTGATTAATTTTTATTTAATTATAGTTCAAATGTTACTTCTTTATTACTATAAATATATGGTAATAGTTATTAACAAAAAGGTAACTTGCATAGCAAATAGATTTTTATGTGTCGTTGTAAAATATATACATGTTTCTTATAAACTAAACTATATTCAGATCATACTATTTTTTAAAAAATCATATCCATTCGGTTTAAATGGTATATACCAAAACAAAACCATATTGTCTATTTCGGTCCGATTCGGTATTTTACACACATTGAACAGCCCTGACAAATGATACATGGAAATTCGTTGGAAGATCGCGATAACCGGAGATAACCAGTTCTTTCTTTCTTTTGAGCGGTTTAATAAAAAAGAGAAACAAAAACGGCACCGAGCTCTAAACAGCACGTAGTTTACTTCCCAGACGATAGACGGCGAGCTTTTCATTTGAACTCAGACAACATACAATGTGCATCCCATGGACAAGAACGTTCAAAGATTTTGAATACACCGATCTTTCAATCGTTCATATACATGGCTTGTTTACGGTTTGCTTAGAACTTTAACCTTTAAGTTTCCTTTTGCAGACTGATGTGAACCTTATTCATGAAATAGAAGCGGAAGTTGGAAAACAGATGGAACTGTTCGACTAGAAATCATTGATATTTTCGCTCTGTGATATACATTAAAGTACTTGTTATGTGTAATTAGCTCAATTTTATACAATAGTCATACTAGCTTCTTTCACCACGGTGTTCTAGTATTATTAGGCTTCGGTTCATCATGGTAATTGGTGTAAGAGGAAAGTAAGAAGATTAGTTATTAGCCATGAGATATGTTGTCCATGCATCTTAACTTCGAGCAATGGCCTAATGAGGCTTATGCAAGTTTCTGAATCCTGTAGGTATCAAAAGCTAATTAAAGGGTGGCAATGATGAAGATGCTAGACGATGGATTCCAAGACACTTGCGGATAGAGGGATCCTTAGTTGCAGAAGAAAACTGATTGGCTACATTTTCAGAATAGTCAGGTAAGAAACATTCGCAAGTCCATTAGTTGGTTCAGTGACTCTTACGTACAAGCTGTCAAGCTAGTGACTATGACATGAATATGAATGAATGATGAAAGAGGTGGAAGGTTCGAACCGGTTTTGTATTACAGTTTTAAAGGTTTGAGTTGCATTAGTAGACACGTGGAAGTCAACAACTACTACTACGAAAGGAAAAACTGTACATCGTGATCGTCTGTTTGATGGTGACGGTACGAACTATCACTCTAAAACTCTGCCTTTTGTTTTGTTCGAAGAGGCTTAGCAAGAAGAAAGTTTGCATTTTTCATAAAGAATATTACTCTCTCCTTATCAATTTAAGAGATCTTTAACAATTTTTATTTTGTTTTATAACAAGTGATATTTTCACTATCCTAAATAAAATTTAATGTTATTCAAAATTTGTGATCAATTTTTTTTTTTGAAGAATGTTAAATTAATTCAACCAAAAAAAAACTGTTTACGACTAGTGTTGCTGTTTTAGCAATCAATACCAAACTAGCTTTACATCACATTTGAAATTATTTGTGACCAATTATAAAATATTATACTATTTTTATTGGTTAAATCAGTTTTATTTAATGTGATTTTTATGTAACCGAGATAAATTGTATAAAAAATTGTATTTTCTTAATATTTGTATAAAAAACTTAAACATCTTCAAAGTAATAAAGAGGGAGCTTTTTTTTTTTTGACAATTTAGAGATGTATATTATCCTCTTTTAGTCTTTTCCATGGTTTTATCATATTGTATGAATAAGCCGAGCCCACTCATAATAAATGGTAAGGCTAAATTTTATGAGTCAAGGTCTTCGTTGATGCAAACACGAAGCAAATTAAAAAAAAGGTTGAATCTTTGACTTATCTTTGTCTAACAAGACAGAGAGAAAGAGAAGTGTGCCTGAACCAGAAAAATAACTTGTTGAGCTTCTTGAGTTCTCAAACAGAGAGAGAAAGAGAAAATGTGTTGTGGTCTGAAACGTTCCTTTGTAGCATTGATTCTGTTTCGAATCTGCCAACACGCAGCTGCTTCTACTACTTCTTTCCCTCTCGCACTACGCAACTGCAAAGACCACTGTGGAGCTGTTAGTGTTCCTTACCCTTTTGGGATAGGCCAAGGCTGTTACAAGAACAGATGGTTCGAGATTGTTTGCAGCAACAGCACATCAGACCAAGGGAAAATACTTTTCTTGCCAAGCATCAAACGGCAAGTTACTTCCTTCAACGTTGGAAACTTCTTTGCCACATCGGTCTTCAGCAAGTTTTACATTCAGAGTCCACTGAAACAGTCAGGTTGTTCCATTGGAGATGCTGATTCATCAATGAATCTGACGGGGAGTCCATTCTTCATAACAGAGAGTAATATGTTCACAGCTGTTGGATGTAACAACAAGGCGTCTATGAACGCTACAGGGTTACAAATCCTGGGATGTGAAGCGACCTGTGGCAATAAGATACGGTCTTACAAAGATGCTAACAAGCGCTGTATTGGTTATAAATGCTGTCAGATGCCTATACCACCTGATCTTCAAGTGTTTGATGCAACCGTGGGAGAACTGGAACCAGGTAAAGAAGGATGTCAGGTTGCCTTTTTGACACTGTGGACCTTGTCAGGGTCCTCGTTCATGTCCCATGAGTTATCGGAGTACGATGCATACACGACAATGGAGCTAGAATGGCGTCTTGATCTTTCCAAGACGTCTTCAGAAGGTGTGCGTTGCAACAACAATACATTTGCTGAAGATGGTTATCAGTGTTCATGTAGAGATGGTTACAAAGGAAATCCTTACATACCTGGTGGATGTCAGGGTATGTTACTTCCTTCTCAGATCGAATAAAGAGCTTAAGTGTGGTTTATTACTGTGTCACTTGTGTGCAACTTGTGAACTTGTATTGTCCATAGACATTGATGAATGCAGAATCCCACATGGAAATAACTGTGGAAGGAACAAGTGTGTGAATGTTATTGGATCATACAGATGTGAGAAAACTTTCACACCCATTTTAGGTAAGTTTTTAACATATTTTTTGACATAATCTTTGTTGAAAGTGAAAAGTTTTAACTAGCTTACAATGCAGGTGTAACTCTAAGTTCTGGACTGTTTCTACTGGCCGTTGGTATGTGGCTGCTATGCAAGGTTCACAGAAAGCGGAAAGCAGCCAAGCAGAAGAGGAAGTTCTTCAAACGAAATGGAGGGTTGTTGTTACAGCAACAAACACACGTCCTTCAATGCAGTGTCAACAGAACCAAGCTGTTCAGCTCCGGTGACCTGGAGAAGGCAACTGATAAATTCAACCCCAGCAGGATACTAGGGCAAGGCGGGCAAGGTACCGTTTACAAGGGGATGTTGGAAGATGGGATGATTGTTGCGGTCAAGAAGTCCAAAGCATTGGAAGAAGAGAATCTTGAAGAGTTCATCAATGAGATCATCCTTTTATCACAGATCAACCACAGAAACGTTGTCAAGATCTTAGGATGTTGTCTTGAGACAGAGGTACCTATGTTGGTGTATGAGTTCATTCCCAACCGCAACCTTTTCGACCATCTACATAACCCATCAGAAGACTTCCCAATGACTTGGAAAGTCCGTCTCCGCATCGCCTGGGAAGTTGCAGATGCTCTCTCCTACCTGCATTCAGCAGCCTCTGTACCAATCTATCACAGAGATGTCAAGTCAACAAACATCTTATTGGATGAAAAGCACAGTGCAAAAGTATCTGATTTTGGGATTTCGAGATCTGTTCCTCTAGATGATACTCACTTGACGACAGTGGTGCAAGGAACAGTTGGATATGTAGACCCAGAGTACCTCCAGTCAAACCACTTCACAGGGAAGAGTGACGTCTACAGCTTTGGAGTTGTGCTCATTGAGCTCGTAACTGGAGGAAAACCTGTCTCCCTTCTGAGGCCACAAGAAGTCAGGATGTTGGGAGCTTACTTCCTCGAAGCCATGAGGAGTGACAGACTTCACGATATTCTGGATGCTCGCATCAAGGAGGAATGTGATCAAGAAGAAGTCCTTGCGGTAGCCAGACTTGCACAAAGGTGTTTGAGCTTGAACTCAGAACATCGGCCTACCATGAGAGACGTCTTTATTGAGCTTGATAGGATGCAAACAGAGGGAAAAGGCACTCAAATCCAAGCACAGAATAGTGAAGAGCATGACCACATCATCCATATCGCAATACCAGAGTCCATGTCGCTCAGTTACACTTCTCCGGACATAGTCGTTGAAAACAGCTCATTCTCACTGGACTCAAAACCACTGATGCCTCACAAAACACAGTGACTGGAGAACCTATGCTCTTCACCTTCCAAGATCAACAAAGAGATGACACAGTGACTGTAGTCTCTGTGTATAATTTATTTTACCGGATGTCTCTAAGGGATTCCCCTTATCTGCACAATATGCAGCAAATTCAAAGAAATAAAAACGAGACTACAAAAGAAGCAAACTATATGCATCACTCTCATATAATCTTTAACGTGTTCATACACATGATACACCTCTTGAAGATAAGCAACCACCATAATAGACAGCAAAGCAGCACGCAAGGCTATAATTTTAATATCCAAGCTGCCATGAAAATAAATATATGCTAATTTTGCTCTTCTTATCTTATCCACAAGCGATGCAAGACTTATGCAGTAGTAATGCCCAAATAGAATGGCAAAGTTACATGTTTGTGAAAAAAAAGCTTAAAGCAGATACTTGTTTGTGAAAACCAAGTCTTTTCCATGGCCCCTCCTTTACTAGATTTCTCTTCTAACCATGTCCACAGTTGAAGCATCCACTGTAACTATATAAATGCATCCAGAGAGATTCTATCGCCTCGGTTAAGGGGGAGAAGATTCTTCCAAGGATACACAACCAGTGATGGACCCACCGGCTGGACTGCACATCGGTTTGGTCTCTCTCCAATTCAGAGGCATATCCAAAGGGTTACACACCCTCACGACAGACAATCTCACAATGTCAAACCTCCCTGCCCCTGATTCTTCCCATTTAAGTACCTTCCCTCCTATAACATAGAGCTCATCCCTCAGAGCCGCGAAGCCGTATCCAAAGGCCTCTAACTCTCTCGGGTGATTAGAGAGAACAACAGACGGAACCGAACCAACATTGTACCATTGTCCTTCCTCTGTATCCCTCGTCTTGATCAAACTCTCTCCCCAATCCACAATCGTGTACACTCTGTCGTTTCTCATCACCTGAACAGCAAACTGCATGGCTCTGGAGAAAGGCCAGATATCCTCCACGGTTGACCAGCTCATCTCTAAAGGATCAAACACTTCAGAGAAACTTTGCTCTCCGAACCCAACCTGATCACTCAAAACATGAAACGACCCTCTGTAAGATAACCCCGAGCAATCCATCTGTGGTCTAGGCATCGCTGGTAACTCCTCCCACCTACAACACTGCCACGTCAGCCCCCATTTTGATAGTTTCTTACCAAATACAAAAAAAAAGTAAAAAAGAACAAGATTAGAGTACCTATCAGCAACAGGATCATAAACCTCAGCAGATGAAATCCCTCTGGAATGCGTTAGATTACGACCACCAGCAACATAAACCTTGCCAGAGACAGCACAACAAGCGAAGTGAGTCCTCGGCGTCCTCATACTAGCAACCATCCTCCACTCTTTCTTAAACGGATCAAACCTCATAACATCTCGAGTAACAACAGGCTTCTGATGAGGAAACGAAGACACTGACGGCGCGTAGCAACCCCCAATCACAAGCAAACAATTCGAAACACAGACACAGGCAAAGCCAGAGTGATGCCATCCGTCTTGAACAGCTCTGGTTCTAGGCAAAGGATGCCACCGATCAGCTTCGGGGTCGTAAGCAACCCACTGGTTCTTGGACTGTTCGGTGAGAACGAACAGCCAAGTGCCGGACCATCCGTTTCTGGATTTGAAGGAGGAGTAATCGGCGCTGCGGAGTAAGTCTCTCCACCCTCTGGAGACGCACTCGAGGGCTCCGTGGTAGCCGTGAGAGAGCTTCGCTATGCATCTTAAAGCTAAATCGTCGGGTAAGCCTGGGATGATAGACTGTTCTATGGAGTCCCTGAGGACATAACGATTATATTTGGATATATAAATCGATTCGGTTATACGAGAAAAAGTATACATCTTTGGATTAATACTGATGAAAGAGATAGCTTACATGATTTTGAGTTCGAGAGATTTTTGTGAATGTACTTTGCGATCCCCTTTCTCGAACTTGCTTTACAAAACCAAAGTTATCAACTTTACTGAATCAAAACACCATTAACAGTACCGAACGAATAAGCGAAAGGGAATCTACAATCAGATTGATCTATTAGAGGTCGAACCAAGCACACCTCGGAGAGCAAATCAAGTTTCTGGAAAACGAAGACTGTGGAAGAAGAAGACAACCGAAATGGATAGATCCATTAAAAATGGGTCGAAATACTTATCTAGTCCTTCACTTATATATGTTTTCGTTTTGTAGCACCTTACTTTCATAAATAGTTATTAACCCCTAACATTCGACGTATTGTACAAAACGACGTCGTTTCACTTTCGAAGATAATTAATAGGACAAATGGGAACGCGCGAGACGTGAACATTGAAGAACTGGTTATTCTTTGTGATCAACATAGCGATATAGGATCTAAGCAAGAGTAAGAATGTTCACTGCATTAGAAGAAAGCAAATATTTATATTTATATTTATTTTACTAATAGACCAACAAAGGCCATGCGTGAGAAGATAGCAGCACAGGAGAGACTGTATTATAGTCGAAACATAGATTCTTTTTTTTTTTTACATACTGAAGATTCATGGAAAGTTTTTCGAGAATCTCCGGTGGATTTTATGTAGCTCAGAACTCACGGTCAGGAAAGAGAATCGGAGCAACGAGTGACCAGACGAAGAGACCAGCGGTGGCCCAGCTGGTGATAACACGGACCCACACAGACGGCCACCCTACATCCACCAGCTTGCCACTTTCACCAACCGAAGTTGACCAACCGGTTAAGAGCATCGCAGAGTACATGCTCGCGAGGGAGAAGATGATGTGGAAGAATGCGTACGAGTATGTCACTGGCTTCTTCTCCTCTTTCTCTTCTTTCTCTTCTGCTTTCCCGTCTAGCGGAAGCAGAGGCTTCCCTGAACAATGTCAACAAAGCAAAATCAGTTAAAATAGTTGCAAGCAATTTAACAGAAGACAGGTTCAGTTTGGTTTCGATTCAAAACCACTCTAGATGTTTTTTTTTTTTCTTTGAATGAATGTAAAATTTTATTCAAACAAAACTTCTTTACATCAAGTGCATCATAATTGAAACTAAAGAATAGAAACAAAGCAAGAGGAAAAACCTAAGCTCCAAAATCCAATTCAAAACAAGCAATACAATCTCAAAATTCAAATCCCCCTCAAGCTTGACCATGTGAAACAAGTCAAACTTGGGAATCTATGATATTCTCCTCATTAAAACCCACACTAGAGAAAACCCAAATGGGACAAAACTCTAGTGGGGGAAAAAGAGCAAGAGTATCATAGCAAGGGGATAGAATCAACTACTCCTAGCTTCAAACTCCCTACGGAAATCCCCCGCAAACAACTCAACAAACGACTCAGCAAACTTGGAAACTTCAAACCTTACTGCTACTGACGAGACTTTACCTCTCTTCCCCACAACAGAGAAAACAAAATCTCAGAACCAAAAGATTTGAATGCTCTCCATGCTACCTTTTATCATCAATACGATTCTCCTCACAGAGAGTGGACCAAAACAAGAACCAACAGACCCTACTCAACCTCTTGTAGCGAACCAAGTAGACAGACTTTCCTCCAAATATTTCTTTCCTTTACCTTTCACTAGGAGTAATTTCAGCCTAATCATCTTATCAACTATCTTTGCAAGTGTTCTAGCGTCCACCTCTTGCTCACCATGCTTTCTTGCGTTGCGTTCTCTCCATATAGAATGAGCTAACACTTGTAGAGCATAACGGAAAAGAAAAGTTTCAGTAGAGTTCCTTCTACCCTGGGATGCAATCTCAATTATCTCCTGCCATTGAGTAGTGAAATCTTCCTTCAAAATCCCTCCCACAACTTCGCTCCATACTTTACTAGAATAACTACAACTGAAGAATAGATGATGACAACTTTCCTGCACATCTTTACACAGCACACAAACCCCATCGACTGCACTATTCCACTGTAATATTCGGTCCATAGTTTGTAACCTGTTTTTTATAGCAAGCCACATATGGAAGGAGTATTTTGGTGTAGAATAAGGGAACCAAATACCTCGGCTCCAAGTACACTCGGGTTGAGGTTGACGAAGACTAAGCCAAGTTTTCTTTGTAGAGAACTGCTTGGAGAATTTATTGTCTTGTTGTTTCCATAATGGAATATCATCTTCTTGGTTAACACTTCTTCTGATTCTTTCTATCTCCTCTTCCACATCATTGAAGATTTGAAATCGATGCCTTCTTCTCCGATGTCTTCTAAAAGCCTCAACCATTAAATCATTTTCCTTTATTCCCATTTCTATACTTCCACCATCTCTCAGATAATCTCTCAAACAACCCAGATCAGACCACATATCATACCAGAAAGATGTAAATTTGCCATTGTTTACTTCCATTTTATGAAAAAGCTTCGCCAAATCCCTCAACTTCAAGAGCTTCTTCCACATCCAAGAACCAGCAACAGAGTTATTTTTAACCGACCAGAAAGAGCCTTTCCGAATAAGATAACAATGAATCCAACTCACCCAAAGAGACGATCTGTTTGAAAACAATCTCCAGATGAGCTTTAAGCATAGAACATTGTTGATTTCTTTAAGCGGTCGAATCCCCAAGCCACCTTCTTGTTTTGGCAAACAAATATCTTTCCAGTTTACTTTAGCCTTACTTGTATTAAGTTCTGGCCCAGACCAAAGGAAAGCAGAGCATAACCTTTCAATTTCCTTTAAACAACTTCCTGGGAGACTAAAAGCAGAGAGCCAGAAATTTGCCATACTAGTAATGACTGAGTTAATTAGCTGCAGTCTACCCCCATGAGAAAGAAACCTACCTGTCCAAGACTTCATTCTTTTCTTGATCTTCTCCACTAGAGGCATGTAGTCATTTATAGTCATTTTCCTAGTAAGGAGAGGGAGACCCAGGTACCTTACAGGTAATTTACCTGATTCGAAAGGAAATCTTGCAAGAATGCCCTCCTCTTGGCTATTTGAAATCCCAGCAGTGTAGAGAGTAGATTTTTCTAGGCTTATCTTAAGACCCGACATCATAGCAAACTTTTCAAATATCTTAAGAACCCCTTCTATGGATCGTTTACTTCCATCAGTGAAAACCAATAAGTCGTCAGCGAAGCATAGATGAGTTAGGAGAATATTTTTACACCGAGGATGATATCCAATCTGGTTTCCAGCAGCTGCCTTGTCTATCATGTGAGATAGAACATTCATGCAAACAACAAAGAGATAAGGAGAAAGTGCACATCCCTGACGCAACCCCCTTTTACTTTGAAAGAATCCCGCTAATTCCCCATTGACTTGAACAGAGAAAGATGGAGTGCATACACAAAGCTCAATCCATCTTATAAACTGATCCGGCAAGTGTAAAGCTTTCAACGTACCAAGAAGAAAAGACCAATTTACTGAATCAAATGCCTTAGCAATATCAATCTTCATGGCACAACGAGGGGAGATGTCATCCTTATGGTAATCCTTAACAATCTCAGTTGCAAGTAGCAAATTTTCCACTAGCAGTCTACTCTAGATGTTTTTAACAATGTTGAGAACTAAGCAAAAACCAAAGTAAGAAACCGAATCTGGGAAAATGATTGTTGTGGAAGTATATACCTGCGCGGGGAGAATCAGGAGGGGAGAGAAGGGTAGTGGAAGAACCAGCACGAACAGCGGAATAAACGACAGAGAGAACAGTTGTGAGTAACCCAATGGTCATAGTGCCTGTTGAGACAGCTTTGGAGTGTTTGTGTAGACCATTGCATTCGTAATCTCTGGGTTCACTTGCAAGACCACTGTAACAGAGGTACATGCAGTAGAAGGATATAACTGATGCTGGTAAAATGCTTCCACCGACCTGCAAAACAATTTGGCTTCATCGAGTCTGAAGATGAGAGCAACAAGAAATTAAAAGGTTTTAAAAATGTCAAAAACTTACTGCGGGATGCAAGACTACAACAGCAAAGACGAATACAAGTATCAAAGTCATGAGGATGAAGAAAGTGTTGAGACCACAATCATGTCCAGATGGAGTAAACCAATGGAAGAGAAGTCCAGAGAAGACGAAAGTTGCCAAGTAACATACAAGAGAAACTACTAGCAACGCAGCATACCTACATACATATAAAGTCCACTGCTTAGATTAGCAGTAAGATTATTGAAGTCACATAATGGATTTTTTTATACTAACCAGAACTGCTCGTCGTAGCCAACCCATGTGTCATTCCACCCATGAACGAAATCCAAAAGAAGCACAACTTGTACGAGAAGAAAAAATCCAGCACCAAACTTCGACATTGACTCTGAAAAAGATGATAAGTCTTAAGTTAATAACTTCATCGGAACATTAAAAACATTGATATTAGATGGCAATTACCATAAAAGCTGATGACTTCATTAGGAACGAAGAACATCAAGATGACCAAAATGAACCAGCAGATCACTTTCATCATCCAGCCACCGTGGTGAATACCATCACGAGGGTCTTTCTGAGTCTTCACACCAATCATCATAACCGACAGAATCGAGAAAAACACGAAATTCCCCAAGCTGACACGCAGGACCGCATCAGTCTCAAACCATTCCCGATCAGGTGTCTTGTGAAAATGGTTAATCCCTGGCCAAAAACAAATGTCAAAATCATTAGCTCCATAAGCTAAAACAAAACAAAGAACATAAGAAGAAGAGAAAACGACTTACAAGGGAGCTTCTCCATGAGAGGAGCAGCAACCTCACGGAGAATCCACGAAACGATTAATGAAAGTGCAAAGAGACCACAGTAAGCAATTCTAGCAGAACGTCTGCTGATGCTTGAAACCACCGTACGGCAAGCATCGCATGCACAAGCAGCACAGCACGATGCCAGACAAGAAGCTGCCCACATCCTTCGAGGATCAAAGGTTTGGATTCAATATTCAGCTGCACACACACAAACACTCATCATTAAAATTCATCATCTAATCATTATCACACAGAAAAAAAAAACTAATTTTGATTGCCGATCTAAGCTTTACCCAGAGGAACTAGTTTTACTGATCGAAATTGAGCTCAAGGAAGAAAACCCCAAATTGATTCATGCAAATAGAAGATCGAAAATACCTTTTGGCTATTGATAAAGTCTTGAGCTTTCCTCTCTCCTTCAAAGTATAATAAGACCTCGATGTTTCCTTATTCTCGCTACCTAACATGGAATGATTGGTAATAAACCATCGATTCAAATTTGATGGACCTTTCTTATTAAGCCCACTGAAAGCCCAACGAATGCTCATTACTAAATCACCCAATATTAAGCCCACTAATGACCGAACACATACCCAATATGCCAACTAACTAATCAGTGATGCAGAATGATAAAAAAAAGAAGAAGAATCCGTGTCTTCCTTTAACTTTTGCTTTTGTAGTGTATCCAGGCTAGGCCTGCGACTTTTAACCGGAACCGTTTACCCGAACCGGATCCAATCCGAAATAGATCGGTTCGGTATGATTTTGGTATTTATCAATTTACCTATTGGATAATTTTTTGAATAATCATGGATATCAGGTCGGATTACAGTTATGGCGGAAAACTCGATTTTTATGGTTTCGGCAAGAAATTTGGTTTTCTGGTTTTGACAGAAAAACTCAGTTTTACGGTTTTGGCGGAAAAATTTCATTTTACGGTTTTGGCATGAAAACTCTATTTTCTGATTTTGGCGGGAAACTCGGTTTTATGGTTTTGACGGGAAACTCATTTCTTACGAGTTTTAGCGTAAAACTCGGTTTTACGGTTTTGACGAGAAAATTTGATTTTAAGGTTTTGACGAAAAAACTCGATTTTATGGTTTTTACAGTTTTAGCAAAAAACTCGATTTTGCAGTTTTGACGGAAATACATGATTTTACGGTTTTACCAGGACAATTTAATTTACGTTTATATAATAAAAATCAGTTAATTTTTTTTATTTATTTTATTTATTTTTTTGTTAAGAAAGTATAAAATTAAAATAATTAAAAATTAAATCAATAATAGTTTAAATAGGTCTAAATGGGTACATGTAAATGCACAGGTTTTTTAGATACCTTTAATAAACTTATTTTTAAATGAATCTAAATGTATATGGGTTATAAGTGGAGTGGGTCTTAGATGGGATGGGTTTAAAATTAAATGGGGTGGGTTTAATTGGGGTGAGTTTTATATTTTTAACATCCTTAATAAAAGCCATGTAGAACATGCCAATCAACCCAAAAACATGCATGCCCATTACCCATCATCATCTTTTTTAAAACAAAGTGGCAGCTAAACACGCATTATCATTTTTTCCCTCTCTATCTCTATATCTACTAGTTGCATAGCCCCGGGCCGGTGACGTTGTTGATGTATCGAGTAATTTTGTGTATGTGATTTTATCCATTGATTATGCCCTTGAATATCTACCGAATGTTGTTTGATGATTATACCAGGAATACTAAGGAATGAGACAATGAATTTTGAGTTTGAAACATGAAATTGTTTTTTATTATTAGTTTGTTTTGGCTCATAAATTACTTTTCCGATACATTGGAAAACTTATATTTGTACGTTGCCAATGATTAATGCAAAGACAATGAAATTTATGCCGCAGGCGAATGTCGAAATATTGATTACATTGGTATAATTCTCAAAGCAGATGGTGCATATATGGTTTTCCTCTTCGGTTGTCGGGTTACTTTTAGATCCGTGATGATTAGATCAACGTCAAGTCTTGCGGTTGCATTTAGATTGTAGTCTCTAATGGCGAGAGTAACTTGAAGATGTTGGAATATAATATTATGGTTTTCCCTCATTAAATTCATCACATATTGGTTAGTCTCCTCAATAAAGAATCTAGAGTAGTGATGATGAATGTCATGATATGATAACATGAAATCTAATGATTCGGCGACTGAGTTATTGTAATTACCTTGATTGTCAAAAATTGATGGTACCTGGAAATCGATGATTGTTGTGTGTTTGGTCTTTGTATATAGACCTGGAGTAATTGTCTAGGATTTGCTCTTGTTGATGTTGTTTGGTGTGAGAGTCGATGGGTAAGAAGTGAATTGTTATTCATGTTTGTGTTTGGTTGTGAAAGTTTATCACATTGTAGATATGTTTATAGGTCGTTAGGAATTGATGTTATTTTTGCCTATTTATTTTTACGTTTGTTTATATAGTGCATTTACTATGATGTTAAATATTGAAATTAGTGTTTTAGTATTTAATTACGGTGATTAATTGAATTCTTCTTGTTATGAAGACTAATTTTCTCTTTGTTTGTTATGATATTTAAAATGGTCAAATAAGAATAATTGTAAATTTTTCTCATAACATTAATAATCCATAAAAAATATTAATATTTTTTATTTGCATAAAATGTTGACCTTCACAATTGCTTAACGTATATCTTTATTTTCAAATTTATCGAAGAAATATCTTCAATACAAAATGAGGATTCTATTCATATTGTTATATAAATATTTATTTTAGTAGTTTATTTGAGTTGTGGAGTTTTGTTTTTGTTGTCTTTCTAATTATTTGAATTGTTGATCATAATATTGAAACTGTTTTCCCTAATGTTTTATTGTAAAGTTTAGTAATCGTGGTAGGCATGGGCATTTTACCCAGATCCGAGGATCCGACCCGGAACCGACCCGAAAATACCCGACCCGGAACCGATCCGAAAAATTATAGGTATATGGGTCTTTTTTTTAGACCCGCGGGTATCGGATAGGACCCGGACCCGAACCGAGATCCGATCGAGTATATATATATATATATATGGTTTACAGAGGGGCTACAAATCTGAAATATTTATGATCAAGCGATTTAAGATGGGGAGATGAATAGTTTACCGGTAAAAAAAAATTACGAACAGAAAAACAGCGCAACTCTATAACTCAGTCTGATACAATGATGAAAAGAATTCTAACTCATGTTAAACAATGATGATTTACAATATGAGAAAACTATAATTGTTGCAAACTTAAGCTATTTTTTAATATAACGTGATGAAGCTCATTTAAAAATGAATCCCATAATATATTTGCAGACCCGTTCTGAGAGAAAGCCATGAAGTAATAGCTTCCAACCTTCATAAATATATATTAGTTTCGGCCATCAATGAATAAATTATCCATTAGTTTAGTGGTATAAATGGTGGAGGTTGTATTTTAGTAATTTGGGTTCAAATCATAGATTTGACAATTTTTAACATTTTTTAAAAGTGGATTTCAAGAAAACGCTGACATGTCGCATCAGGAGTGATTCAAGTGCCTCATTATAGTATAGATTTTCTAATTTATCTTTTTAAAAATTTAATATAAAATCACTAGATTCCCGTCGTGTCGTATGCAACGGAGTTAATAAACCGCGCGCGGCGTCATCCGGCAAATCGCCACCGCTCGAAGCTACGGAGGATATCGATTCAGCTCTCTCTACCTATATATCGGAAACGCTGCCGGAGAATCAACGCTTAGCGAAGGACTAATCTGCGTGTTGACGGAGCTGGAAGCAGCTGCTATTTTTATCTTCTCCAGATCTCTAACCGATTCTCTCACCTCTTCCTGTTTCACCGGTTCGTTTTCTACATAACAGGGATCCATTTCCTCAGCTATCGACATGAAATTCTGATTATAGAATCCTTCGATTGACATCGTCTGTTTCCTCGAATCTCTCTTTCTCCAATGTGCATTGACGATGGGATCCATGGACCATGTTTGATGCCAATTATAAAAGACTAATTGATCGAAATGTTCACATAATTGATCTCGAGATTTGAATTGCTGTATGATTGATTGATAAAAATCTAAGATGGTTTTTTTACACTGTGTTTCTCATTTTTTGTTACAGGTTGTTAAAATCAAAAGCAATGGTTATTGATGGGATCGTATCTTCACCGTTGAGGAGACACCAGTCTCTAAAGAAGCAGTGGGGAGAGTTGGGAAGCTGCTCCACGGTTATTAACAGGCATCGGTATCTCTTAACAGCATTGCTTCTTTTGGGCTTTCTCTGCACTGTTTATCTTTACTTTGCAGTCACTTTGGGTGCTAGGAACAACTCCTCGTGTTATGGCTTGACTGGGAACGACAAGGCTATCTGTCAAGCCATCTCTAAAGGGAAACTCAAACTGTTTTAGTTATTTGTTCTTGTACTACTACATTCTTTGTTCTTTTATTGATTGTATAATGCCATTTGTGTGTATTGTTCCCATTACATGGTGATAAGCCAGAGATTTGTAATTGAAACATCGAAACATTTTCACTTTATGATGTCACAGTGGCTGAAAACATTTGGTAGCTTTTAGCTAAGATTCCGATAAAATAGGTGGTAAGTACCAAGCCCGTCTAGCTCAGTTGGTAGAGCGCAAGGCTCTTAACCTTGTGGTCGTGGGTTCGAGCCCCACGGTGGGCGCAATTGTTTTTGAAAAATAACTTTTTTTCCTTTTCTGGTTAACTCCGTTGTGTGATAATAGCTCCTAATCTATGCTACTATCCAAATGCAGTGGGGGAGTACTTTTATAGACAACGTCTGATGATACAGACTGACATAAAAGATCAACTACACTATACAAAGTTTTCTTTCATTTGCATTTTGCCAAAACATGGTTGGATTTCATCTCTCAAGTCTGCGATCGATGACTTTAGAATTTTGTTAATCTGAAACAGTTGCTTCATTCTCTACATAACAAAACGTATGTTCTAACCTAACGAAAAAAATTTGGCCCTATTGTTGTGAAACTCGTTTTGCAGATCCAGGTCTTCTACGCCACCTTCAAATTCTTTTGTTTCCTAAACAAGAACATGAAACTCAAGGAGAGAATCTGTCCAGCAATGTAGCCTCCTATAGCTCCATAAAACACACATATAGGCCACTCCTGTGCCAAAAGGGCCAATAATATAAGGATTAGTTATATATATATTCATTCCATAAACTCAAACCCCCATGACCAATACAAAGAACCAATATCTTGGATTATATAACCTGCCATGGCCTTTCCCAGTCGAGCGGCATAGGCCAAGCTCCAAACCATCCTCCAACAACTGCTCCATATGCTGGAATAACAATCATATATTCTGTA
The DNA here is from genome assembly GCF_000801105.2 of Raphanus sativus. Lineage (NCBI taxonomy): Eukaryota > Viridiplantae > Streptophyta > Magnoliopsida > Brassicales > Brassicaceae > Raphanus > Raphanus sativus. The sequence goes on along the minus strand of NC_079518.1, from coordinate 2,841,982 downwards.
TTTCCACTTGGTCTAAAAGAATGAAAAAAGGATGGATTAAGTACAGAATTGTGCGAACTATCATATAAGTTATAAAAATATATAACTTACTTCATCGAAGCAAATGCTCGATGCCAATCTGTCCACGATGCACCAAAAACTGCAGTTGGTGGTACGAACTATGGAATTTAAACATTATTAGAGACAATCAAAGGGGTGTTCCAAACTGCAGACACACATACATATGCGCAGTATAATCAATAGTACAACCTTTTTTTTAATTCATAGGAACTGCAGCAGGAGACAGCTTACCGTGAAAACAGACATGAGAAAGGACAAGTGAATTGTTTTTGGTAGATACCTGCATGAGATGAGACGTCGTGCTAATGTTAGCAAGCAGAAGGGTGATCACAATCAACAATAATTAGCCTTGTCAGCAATCTGAAAAGTCCAGACTACAAAAATGATACTTCCACACAAAAGAAAGATATCAGAATACTTAGATAAACAAGATCTTATTGAAACATACCGCATCCCAATAGGTGCACCCAAAGCATTCATAAAAGCCCCTATTGATCAAAACAAAACAAGAGGCTTAGAGAACTCACAAGTCACAATAAAGGGACACTAAAACAGTAAAATGAGCAGACATCGATCCTTCTTGGGGTTGACTATCAACAAAAGCTAATACGTATTGCTAACTTGAAGGGCTGGGGAGATCACTCACATGCTAAATCACTTGAATTTAAAGTTGATTGGTTCTGTTATTGTACAGCAAAAGAATGAAGAATTAGCAACTATGATAAGTAGAATACTAACCGGAAACTAGTCCTTGTACGCTTCGCCCAACAGCTTTAGACCACTGGGAAGAAATTAGCAAAATGATTGATTAATAGAGAGTTAAGCACAAGAGACGAAAGCATTGTGCTTTTCGTTCTCTCTGCATAAGTCAGCTTCTATGACCCCTCCAACGTCGCCGGAGATCACAACAAATCAGAAAGGATTCACACTCACCGAACATTTCTCTGGGGTTTTCCGTAAAAAGCTGTAGATGATTGCCACGACAGGAAACTCAATAATCTGAGAATTAACACCAAAGCAAGACTATAATATTTAACACTTGAGCAGTATTAAACAAGTCATGAATGCAAATAAGTAGAGTACAGTACCCAGAGGAGAAACAGAGTGAGAGATGGATCAGAGACGAGATCGACGGAAAATATGTTTCGCGCCACCCAGAACCCAACCCCCAGAAACAAACAAGTGATCAAATAAACAAAAAACGCCCCCAGAACCATCTCCAGTGGAGGTTTCTGTCTTCTTAGCCTCTTTCATGGCTTTCTTTTCTTCGGGATCAAAACTAGGAAGAAGACGTAGAAAAAAAGCTATTGGGCCTTTTTATTTACAAATGGGCTTACATTTTTAAAATATTAACCGGCTCTTATAGGCCCACAATCAATCCGAAGCGGTTGCCTGATAATTATCTCAAATGCGCCGGCGAATCCAGAAGTCTCTGGTACTTTTTGCGTGGCGACTTCTCCGTCTTTCCACATCTCCGTGTCGAGTCCTCTCTCGAAATGTCTTTGCTACTCCGATCATATCCATATATATATATATATATAGCTACTTCCACCGGTTCACATCCCTCATCAAGCAGGCTAACGAAGAACAACAAATCAAACAAACTTTTCTCATTTTAGCGAAATCTCACTTACAGCAAAGCAACAATGACTACACGATCGGAGAAAGCCGTCGGAATCGACCTCGGCACAACCTACAGCTGCGTCGGAGTGTGGATGAACGACCGCGTCGAGATCATCCCAAACGACCAGGGAAACCGCACGACTCCCTCTTACGTCGCCTTCACAGACACCGAGCGTCTAATCGGAGACTCCGCGAAGAATCAAGTCGCGCTGAACCCTCACAACACCGTCTTCGACGCGAAGCGTCTCATCGGGAGAAGATTCTCCGATCCTTCCGTCCAGAGCGACATGACTCACTGGCCGTTCAAAGTCGTCTCGGGACCCGGAGACAAACCGATGATAGTCGTCTCATACAAAAACGAAGAGAAGCAGTTCTCTCCCGAGGAGATATCTTCCATGGTGCTGATCAAGATGAGGGAAGTCGCTGAGTCATTCTTAGGCCACGCGGTTAAAAACGCCGTCGTAACGGTCCCTGCTTATTTTAACGACTCTCAGAGACAGGCGACTAAAGACGCCGGTTCGATCTCTGGTTTAAACGTTTTACGGATTATTAACGAACCGACCGCCGCGGCTATTGCGTACGGTTTAGATAAAAAGGGGACGCAAACCGGTGAGAGGAACGTTTTGATTTTCGATCTAGGAGGCGGGACGTTTGATGTTTCTTTGTTAACGATCGAAGAAGGCGTCTTCGAGGTGAAGGCCACGGCTGGTGATACTCACCTCGGAGGTGAAGACTTTGACAACAGGCTCGTGAACCACTTCGTCTCGGAGTTTAGACGTAAGCACAAGAAGGATATCAGCGGGAACGCGAGGGCGTTGAGGAGGCTGAGAACGGCTTGCGAGAGAGCGAAGAGGACGCTCTCTTCAACGGCTCAGACTACTATAGAGATCGATTCTCTCCACGAAGGGGTTGACTTCTACGCGACGATCTCCCGCGCGAGGTTCGAGGAGATGAACATGGATCTGTTCAGGAAGTGTATGGACCCCGTGGAGAAGGTTCTTAGAGATGCTAAGATTGACAAGAACCGTGTTCACGAGGTAGTTCTTGTTGGAGGATCGACGAGGATTCCGAAGATCCAGCAGCTTTTGCAGGATTTCTTCAACGGGAAGGAGCTTTGTAAGAGTATTAACCCCGACGAGGCCGTTGCGTATGGAGCTGCCGTGCAGGCTGCGATTCTGACTGGTGAAGGGAGTGATAAGGTGCAGGATCTGCTGCTTCTTGACGTGGCGCCGTTGAGTCTTGGACTCGAGACGGCTGGTGGGGTGATGACGGTGTTGATCCCGAGGAACACGACGGTTCCTTGTAAGAAGGAGCAGGTGTTCTCCACGTATTCGGATAATCAGCCGGGTGTTTTGATTCAAGTGTATGAAGGAGAGCGTGCGAGGACGAGAGACAACAACCTTCTTGGTACCTTTGAGCTCAAGGGGATTCCTCCTGCGCCGCGTGGGGTTCCTCAGATCAATGTCTGTTTTGATATTGACGCAAACGGGATCTTGAACGTGTCGGCGGAGGATAAGACAGCTGGAGTGAAGAACCAGATCACGATCACGAACGACAAGGGGAGGTTGAGTAAAGAGGAGATTGAGAAGATGGTGCAGGACGCTGAGAAGTATAAGGCGGAGGATGAGCAGGTGAAGAAGAGAGTGGAGGCCAAGAACTCGCTGGAGAATTACGCTTACAACATGAGGAACACGGTTAAGGACGAGAAGCTGGCTGGGAAGCTGGATCAGGAAGATAAGCAGAAGATCGAGAAGGCGATTGATGAGACGATTGAGTGGATTGAAGGGAACCAGCTTGCGGAGGTTGATGAGTTTGAGTATAAGTTGAAAGAGCTTGAGGGGATTTGCAGCCCGATTATATCGAAGATGTATCAGGGAGGTGGTGGTGCTGGAGTTCCTAGTGATGGTGTGCCAGGAGACGGTGGGTCAGGTGGCTCTGGTAGTGGTGGTGCAGGTCCAAAGATAGAAGAGGTTGATTAGAGCGGTGGGGAGTGTTGAGACAAGAAAGTGGCGAGTCTTTGTGTTGTACTTTTGTGTCTGTAGTATCTTAAGAGTGTCGATAGGTGTTTTGATAGTGATGAAAGCAATGTAGTTGTATGGTGTACTCTTATGATAGTTTGTTTCGAAGTAGAATAACGTTATCTGCCTTTTCCTCATAATATTTAGTTCGCAAGTACCAATATGTTTACCAGTTGCTGAATCTTTTAACAGTGTCTGTTACATCGTGGAGAGTGTCAAAGCCGTGTGAAGCTCTTCACCTCTGCTCACACGAGGAATCATCCGACGCATAGTTAATGATAAACACTAATTAAAGCATTAGCGAGAACTTAGGCTTCTTGCTTCAGTCCAAGCTGTTTGGTGTCATCGTTCAAAAAGGAAAGACGCTGAACTGAGCCGCTTTGAAGAAATTGAAGACGAGGTGCGTTGGTCCCTTTTGTGGCTATTTTTCAACGTTAGAACAAAATATACATTTAATAAAGGCTAATAGTAAAATAAATTATGGCAGTTTCGTAAATATTTGCCTCATCGACCAATCAAAACTTTGTCTTGATCCGGACATGATTACACGAGGCAGACATTCCTAATCTGAGAAGGCATTAATTAATATGATGATTATGAAACTAAACACAAGTAACTTTACAGTAATCAAACCCATCTCATTCCCGGGTCGGGTCGGAGTAAATGATCAGCAAAAGAAGAACCAAATGCTTACGTGTTAAGCAGTGATTGGCGAACGACCTTTTCTTCTCGATTCTTTGCTCTCTTCTCGCTCTCTCTCTCTTCTTGGCTTTTGATTCGTTTCGTCCTCCATCAGAAAAGCTTCTTCTTTTATTTTCCTGAAGTCAAAAGACTGTTCCAAAACTTCCTCTGTGATTTTTTTCTCGCTTTTCTCGTGAACACCGTAAGCGTGGTTTGCTAGATGATTCCAAAAAAGTTCCATTAGCTGTTAATGCAGCTGTAAAGTGTTAGACCTTTCGATATTAATCTCTCTGAATCGAGCAAAGTTTGTAGCTTTTCAGTGTTTAGATCTGCTATTCTTTCGGTTTAGAATCGGTTCAATGTCGGTTCCACCTCGATTCCGGTCCGTGAATTCCGACGAGCGAGACTTCCGATCGGTTCTCGGTCCGACCGGGAACAAGCTTCAGAGGAAACCACCGGGGATGAAGCTGGAGAATAGTAAGAAGATGACGACGACCAACACCATCGAGTCAAAAGATGAGAAAACGAAGAAGAAACCAGATCCTCCTGCTTCGCCGACGACGACTCTGAAGCAATGCTCCTCTCTCTGCTCTTCGCTACTCAGACGACGGAACAGTGGTGCCTCCTCCATGACTGCTTCGTATTCCTCTGACGCCTCGTCTTCTTGCGAGTCGTCGCATTTGAGCGTGGCGTCTTCTTCTTGCCGTAAGAAGGCTGTTGCGAGGCGAAGCGGGTCTGTCTCTTCTGTTGGTACTACGTCTGCGGTGGTGGTGGCGAGAAGGAAGCAGGTTGATGAGAAAGAAGATAAAGCTGCTGCTGCTGGTGGTGGTGTTAGTAACGGTGATTGCTTCGCTGACGGTCGGAGAAGATGTGCTTGGATCACTCCTAAGTCTGGTGAGAATCTTCTTTTTCACCTTTCAGTCTTCCCTGTGATTTGTTTGTTAAAGCGTGTGCATATCTGAATCACTTGTATGTTGTTTCTGAGGTGTGAAGATAGGTTATCTGTTAGCTTTCTTGTCACTTTGCTGTTACTTAAAAAGTTTTCATGCCAAGAAGCTGTTTCTACTACTCTTATGTGCCATATCTTTTCTCTTTGCTTCTCTAGTGGTTGTTGGCTAATAAGGTTGTTGTTTTTTCTTTTTGTTCTTGCAAAAGACCCGTGTTATGTTGCTTTCCACGACGAAGAATGGGGAGTTCCTGTTCATGAAGACAAGTAAGTGCCGTGCCATACTCAAAAAAACTATTTTCCTTTTATGAGAGAGATGCACTTTGTTAATTAATTATAATAGAGTCTCTTACCACTTTGGTTAACTTTGTGTAGGAAGCTTTTCGAGTTATTATGTCTCTCTGGTGCTCTATCCGAACTCTCTTGGACTGACATTCTCTCCAGAAGGCAATTACTCAGGTAAACCAAACATTAACTTCTTTGTAATGATGACGTTTTAAATCTTCTGATGTCAAGCCATAAACTATTTTATACGAGCTCTGATCTCGAATTTTGCTTAAAAACAGGGAAGTTTTCATGGACTTCGATCCTGTTGCTGTTTCCAAACTCAACGAGAAAACGGTAACCTCTGCCATTTCCTTACTCTCAGAGGTCAAGCTAAGGTCAATCCTCGATAACGCACGCCAGGTGCGCAAGGTAATATAAGCTTCTGATCTTACACAACTTGTATTAAATCATTCTAGCTGATTAAGTCGTTGCTTCTTTTTTCCAGATCATAGCTGAATATGGATCATTTAAGAAGTACATGTGGAACTTTGTGAGCAACAAGCCTACACAGAGCCAGTTCAGGTATCAGCGACAAGTCCCTGTGAAGACATCAAAGGCCGAGTTTATAAGCAAAGATCTTGTACGCAGAGGCTTTCGCAGCGTGAGTCCAACGGTTATTTACTCCTTCATGCAAGCAGCTGGTCTTACAAACGACCACCTCATAGGCTGCTTCAGACACCAAGACTGTTGCGTGGTTGCAGAGACAACGATAACCAAGGCCAAGAAGACTGAACGAGAGTGATAAATAAGTTTTTAAGTGCAAATTGTGAAAGCTAATTGACGTGTTTGAGTAGTTCAATGTATTTGCTTGCAAAGTTGTTTGACGCAATGAGATTTTGCCACCGTACCGTGATGTGTTCTTGTGTTAGCGTTGTATAGATGTTTTTGGTTGTGCGCAGAATGTTGCGAGGGTCTCTTCTTTAGACCGGGACGTGTTTAGTTCTTTGAAATGAATCTACAGCTTTGATCACTGTAAACACAAATGTTTCACATAACCAGAGAAAGTAACCAAAACATAACCAAACATTTGTTTTGGCTGGATTCTTGTGCTGTCGAAGGAGGAAGAAGATGACCCTTCTCTTGCAAGCTTTTAACTGTGTCGTAAAGACTTTGCCTGGTGGATGTTAACTCTAAGCCTAAGTATTTGTAGACCGCACCAATACTCTTGAGTGTTAAGTTTGTGTGTGAATGATAGCAAATAGTAATGCAGACGTGTCTTAATATATATTTCAAATATATGTACGTCACCAAACTGATTTCATAATAAGAAATATGTCAGAAGACTCTACTAACAGTAACACTACGTCTCTAGACTAGCAGCTAGCTTTTACTAAACACGAAAGTTAATAGGTACACCACAAAAACGACATCTTTTTCTCCTGGATCTATCAACCTGAAACAGGAATAGTACCACAACCTTCTCCTTTATCAGCCTTTTCTTCCTGTTCCTCAACTATTTTCTGTTCCTCATCTTCAGCTTCATTTTCGACTTTACCAGTCTCCTTCTCCTCAGAAACATCCTCCTCAATCAACTTTGCGTCTGGAGTTGGCTCTTTTGCTGATTCTCGCACTTGTACCACTGTTTCAGGTTCTTCATTTGTCTCTATCGCTGACTCTCGCTCTTCTCCATCAGTGTTGAGTTCTGCAGTTGGCTCATTCTCTACCTCCTCCTGCTCTTTTCCATCAGTTTCGGCCTCTGCAGACTTCAGCTCTTCTCCATCAGACTTGGCTTCTGCATTAGAATCCTCAGGCAGTTCTTGGTGATCTCTCTTACATTCAGGCTCTGCATTTAATTCTTCCCCCATTTCAAGACCGTCTTCAACCTTGGTTTCAGATTCCTCCTTTTCATCACAATCTTCTGAGAATTTTAGGTCTATCTCTTCCCTCCTTTCTGGTTCATTGCTTCCGCCCTTCACCCCTTCTTTGGTTACTTTCCCTTGTTTAGTGGAGTTTGCTACAAGGTCTTTCTTCTTCGAGAATCTGTATCCATTAATGTGAGAATATTCATTCAAGGATCATAACTTCCACACTAATAATCTTACAACGATTGTAAAAAAAAAAATTCACACCTGACTTCTGAAGAACTTTTCGGCTCCACATTCATAGACGCAATTTTCCTCTTCTTGGCTTTATGCCTTCGCATTCTGCATTTTAAAGCAAAAACCTCAAGACTAAAGAGATGCCAAACGGCTAAGTTATAAACCCATGAAAGTTTCACTTACATTTCAGATAAAGGAGTAGAATCAGGTAGATCAATCTCCTCCTTTTCCTGCTTAAACATATTGGAGACAAATTAGTACACATGTCAATTAGATTTCTTTACTTTTTTTTCTCAAAGTATGAAAAGTTTCACCTCACTGATTATCTTCCAACGTTCTTTTTCAAGATTAAGCTCTTCAGAATCCCCATCCGAATAAGACACCTGTAAACGAACGCAGTAGTATTGAAAATTATAAACGAATCAAATATGCAACAAAGTGAGAATTTGGAAGTAGCAGTTAAGAGAAAGTCACCTTATGCATCTTCGTAAGACTACAATAGGACTTAATGACGCCATCATAAAACCTATGAAAATATATAAATGATAAAGATCGTTGATCACACACCACACAGTAACCAAAACGAAAGTTAGCATGTTTCGGAAAACACTTTACTTCTTGTCAAGTGGCCACCAGACTTTAACTCTCTTCCCAACCAACTCCAACTCTTCGCCAAGCTCACTCTTAGTGGACTCCTGCAAAAGAGGAAAACAGACCGTATGAAAACACAAGACAAATCAAAGCCTCATAGAAAAGACAGAGAAGGAAAAAAAAATTCGCACCACTTCCTCTCTAGCTGTCCGTTTCCTCTTGGGATGGCTCTTGAGAGTTTGTTCAGATTCTTTGGCCGGAGGCGTCATTGCACGAGAACTCTTCTTCTGAAACAGTTTATCCAATTATAAGTAGTTCGAGCAAGCAATAGGGTTCTAGACTATCATATACTGACAAGAAAATTTATGGTTCTAGTACCTTGTTCTTTGATGACTCAGGAGTCTGCATATCCATGCTTGCACCTTTTGAATTCTTTTTCTTAGAATCTGAGTGGACTGATTCATCAAGTCGCTTCTTTGCAGATGTTTTCGCTAAACCATTCTGTTCTGTCTCCTTTTTAGATTCTACAAGTGGCTTCTTTGCAGCTGTTATAGCTGAACCCTTCTGTGTTTTCTCCTTTTTAGATTCTGCTAGTAGTTTCTTTGCAATTGTTTTTGCTGAACCCTCCTGTGCTTTCTCCTTTTTAGATTCTGCTAATGGCTGCTTTGCAGTTGTTTTCGCTGAACCCTTCTGTGCTTTCTCCTTTTTACTTGCAAGCTTAGTGCTCTCTTCAGGCTTCTCAAGGTTAGTTTTCATAAAATCTTCTTTTTCTTCAGGATCATCTTTCTTCACAATCTGTTTCTTTGACGCTGGTGTAGCTAAAGAGCCTGCATCAAGATCTGTCTCTTCCATCTTGCTCCTGCTTCGTTTCCGTGATCCCTTCCCAGCCTTACTAGAAGGTGAGAGAGAAATAACAACTGACTGATTCGTTTGACCAACTTTACTTGGCTCAGATGCTTTCTTGGCAGCCAGCTTTACAAGCGACGAGCCCCCAAGTTCTTTTTCATGCACCTTCTTTCTGCTTGATGATGACGTCTTGAATGAATAGCCTTCCTCAGGATTCATCAGAGAATTAGGTTTTCTCTTCCTAGTAGACCCTGTTTCAATCTCTCCGTCTGTACTTTCAGATTGCCCTTTCTTCAAACCGTCTCCATTTTTGACATTGTCATCTCCATTGGCGCGAGCTCCACCTCTTGCAGTTCTCTTGGACCTAATCCCCTTAGGAGAAAGTCCCAAATCCAGTTTTCCCTGAATCAAAATATTTTGAAGACATTTGGTTAAGCAACAAACAATATGAAAGCTGCCAATGAAAAAGCCTTCCCAAATATATTACCTGCAATGAATTACTTGGAACTACCTGTTCTTCTGATACCTTTTCTTCCCTCTGAAAACCGAACGATGATGAAGAAAAAAGTTAAGATTCAACCACAAAACTACTTTATAAACAAACAGTCAAAACCCAAGAGGCTCAAGGCATTAATAATACCTCGGTTTCTTTGAGGTTACCAACAATGTGTGCTTCAGTAGTGGGAGCTTCGCTTTGGCATATTGAAGAAACTACAGGAGAATACATGTCCAAGCTAATCCTTGTGGACTTCAAAGCTTCCATGATGTCAGGTCGAAGCTTACAGGCGCAACTAATGAGAACCTTCTCCACAAGCCTCGATGCCACTGGTGAGACATCCTACACCATGGGGAGAGAAAAAAATCAAATCTCAGTTCTCAAGTCTCTCTTGAAAAGCTTGTAGACTTAAAATATGAATTAGGAAAAGAAAAAAAACTCACCAGGCTCTCTTTTTTGACAGGACCCAAGAGAATCTCGAGCAAATCCATGGACACTTCTTCACTTTCTTCTATAACAGTGACCATTATCGTTTCAATTGAGAGAAGTACCGGTTGAGGACAATCCGGTCTTAGACTATACACAAAAGAAAAGCCATCAGTAGCAGTACATAAACCAAATAAGAGTTCACTGGGAAATTGTCAACTCAGGTTCAGTTTCTACCTTATGATTTTCAAAAACTGCCGAAACATCTCAAGAATAAGGTCATCGCACTCCAAGTCCAACATCACCAAGGATGATCTGACTTTAGCAACAGTATCAAGCACGGCCTCAGCTTTCTTATAACTGTCACAGGAAGCATCCGCAAGTTTTCCAAATGCCTCTACAGTCACCTCAAAGACCTCCTGTAAAGCCAGAGAATGCCATGTGAAAGAAAATTTAAAGAATAAACATTTGAACAAAAGTGTGAAGAAACTCAAACCTTCATTTGGTCATCGTTATAAGGGGCCTCTGGGGCAGTGATCCTCATGATTTCGGTTAAGCAGGAGACGACGTAAACCCTAACATCAGAATCAGGGTTTCTCAAGAGACCAGGAGATACCAAAGCCTGCGTTGACGGTTTCAGGGCGTTTCTCACTTGTAGAGTAGGATCTTGTTCAACAGCGAGGAGCAGAGACTCCACATTCTGACATCAAAAAAAAACAGATTGATTGAAACAAATCATAAAACCCCTAAAAAGATTTCAACTTTCCGAAACTTTGAACAGAGATAATAAGCAAAAATCTAACATTTTTTCCCTTATCGGCAAGAAAGAAGAAACCCTAATCGATTCTTGTGCCCTAATCTAAAAAAGAACAGAGTAATTTCACCAAACGCAATCAACAGATACCGTTTTGTATAGTGTGTTACAACAAGAACAGAGAATGTGACAAGGAATCGTACATTGAGAAGGTGGAAGATGGCATCAGTAGAAGAACGAGGGTTGTGTAGATCGTTTCCGGCTTGGAGGAGTGCTTTGGTAAGCTCGGTCTCTCCGACAAGAGGACCCATCTTTTTTTGTTCCTTGTGCGGGGGGATTCAAAAACCCTAGAAAACGAATTCTCCTCGCCGTCTCGAAATCCAAAGTCGTACGAGCAGAGGAGAAAGAGACAAAAGGTAACACAAGTTTAACGAGTCTGATGCGCTTTTTATATCAACATGCAAGAACTGGCTTTATTAACCGGTACCAAGATATAAAAAAATTAAAAAAAAACGTAAGTCTTTATAAATTCAATTATGTTGTTGACAAAAGTCAAGGATGTGGAGACATATCTGCTGTGGAGACATATCTGACAAAAGTTAAAAGCATGTGTTTCTCATCTTGATCACAAGTAAATCAATTTTGTGTTCTGTTTTGTAATCATAAATTAGTATATACTCTTTACTAAAAGAAAAAAAAATACAAGAATTGCTAACCAGTGCGAAGCTAGGGGTCGTCTTTGACTTATTCCGCCCTTCTTTCGAAGTTTTTCACTTCACTTTTTTTTTTCACTTCACAAAAACTGAAATTTTGAATGTTTATTTGCATTCGTGTAAGAAAATAGTAACAGCATAAACAGATGAAATCCAAATAGAAAAATATGATATGAAAATTAAGTGGATTGACTGTTATATAACTGACAAAACAATCGATTTTCTAAACTGATAATACAACATCTTTTTTTATATATTTGTTAAGAATCTACCCACTGTATATCACCAAAATATAATTATCACAAACTTTATTAAAATTATTCTGTAAAACTTATCAACCTTCTAATGAAATTGGGTAGAGAAAACCTAAGAAAGTAGATTCACTGGAAGAGTAGATCCTACATGACAGCAAAACTTGTTTATATTCCAAACAAATGTGGAGAGGAGTCTGCTAACATAGTAAATATCAAAACCAGTAGAAAACAGCATTGAGAGAATTTGAGAACGAAAACATTTGTAAATCGAGATTTCAAATCCTTCTTAAAACTTAGTTAGATTCGATGTGCTTCTTGACGATGTTGAGTGCAGTCGTGTCCTCACCGTAGTCCTAGAAACAGCAAAGCACGAAAACTCATTTAAGTAAATGACCAAAAGAAACGAAATTAATTGTATGGATTGATAAGTATGTACCTTGACCACAAGACAGGAGCATCCAACAACCTTTCTAGCATTACCCTCAGAGTCAATCTTACAGAGCTGAAACAACATCAGGGTTCAAACATTTCATTCAGAAAAATAAGGAAGCTTTTAGTAAGCTCATGAATATACACGGAGGGCCACAGTGGAAGGACTTACACCAGCCCATTCGCCGAGGGTCTTGGCACTTGGAACAGTAAGCAAGTTGATGTTGTGATCAGCGCAGAGAGCCTTAACAAGCTTGACGTAATCAGGCTGGTTGCAGTCTTCAGCCAATACACAGAGCTGGGCCACACGCTTCTCAATAAGCTTAGCGCTTTCGTGGAGACCACGAACAACACCACCATGAGCACGTGATTTCCTGAGAGTCAACTCCAATGCGGTCAACAAATCCATGTCCTCCGGGATGGCCGCTGGCTCAGCAACGGGAGGAACAACAACTGGAGCAGCAGCCTCTTCACTGAATAAATAAATAAATAAAAAAAGAATCAGGATTCAGACAAACCTAAACCAAACACACAACCAACCACATTCAAACACATTTCCATTGTATCTCATCATGTTCTAACCAAAAAAAAGATATATATATATATATATAGATATATATATATATATATATATATATATCTATATAAAAGTAGACATTTCATTACAAAAGACAGATCCTCATACAAACAAAGTACACGAGCTAATATAAGGATATTCAGACAAAGCCGTAACCACAACGGAAGAGAAGCTTACCCAGACATGTTTTGTCTCTTTCAAATGCCTTTTAAAAAAAAAAGTCTTTGTTATCTGTCAATAAAAAACCAAAGCAGATCAGTCTCCAACGAAACTGTAACGTATCTAAAGCGGCGTAGGAAGAACAAATTAGGCAAATCAATTACATTGCCCAGATTAGAATCGGTGCGTACCTCAGAGACGAAGACGGCTGCACGGAAAGTGTTGAGGAGAGAGAGAGACTTTTAACTAATCAGTGAACTAAAACCCTAATTTCACCAAAACAAAATATTCTACGTGTCGTTTGCAGAGCTAGGCCACGTAATATGGGCTTTTACTGGTCCATTTGAATGTTCCGGAAGGCATTATAACTAGTAATTGGAGGTATTGTCTTAAAGGCCCAAACATTGTGAAGCCAAAAATGGGCCACAAACAGTTGATCGCAACCCCCCCCCCCACATAATCTTCGTCAACTTTGAGTTACTTACAGGTTACGTAACATGGAACCGACACAGAGAAAATTATGTCTGCGACTCCGAACAAATTGTCTCCCTCTTCTTTCGATCTGACCCGGTTTTACTTCTCTCGTAATCGAATCAATCAATTGGATCGCATCTTCCAGGGGAACTCGAAGGTTCGGTCAAGAGGAAGAGGAGGAAGAATAAACCTTGATCTGATTTATATCTAGACGAACCCAAAGTAGAGTTTTTTGATTGATTCATAGGACTCCATGGACGTTCCTAGCTCTTGGGATGATTTACGGAAACAGGTAAAGTAATCTTTCTTGAAATTCGAAGCTAGTGAATAATTCTTTTAAGACAGAGCTAGATGTTACAAAAAAAAAAAGAAAGACAGAACTAGAAACTAGAAATAGTAGTGTCTGAGATATTTGAATATTGGGTTTGGTTTTTGGATCTAGTTGCAATGTTTAATATGCAATCACCTTATCATACTTAAAATAAAGATGCTCTGTTCTGAATCCCACAGGCTAGAAAGATTGAAGCTCAGCTTGACGAGCAGATGCATTCATATCGCAGACTTGTTTCCGCAAAGTCTGATGGTGGTGCAGAGAGTGATCTCGAGGCTGGGATTGACTTGCTATTAAGGCAACTTCAACAGGTTAATGCTCAGATGCAAGCGTGGGTTTCTTCTGGTGGCTCAGAGATGGTCTCCCATACTTTAACTCGACATCAGGAGATCCTTCAAGATCTCACACAGGTAAATAATGATCCATTTAATAGTTTACTTCATTTTGTTTAGCTTAGGTTAATTACATTTTCAACAATCAGTCTTGTTCCTTGTATGTATGACTCAATTCAAAAATGCAGGAGTTTTACCGACACCGCTCCAATCTTAGAACAAAGCAAGAGCATGCTTCACTTCTTGAAGACTTTAAAGAATTTGATCGGACTAGATTAGACTTAGAAGCTGGTGGGGATGGGTCGACAGAGCAAGCGCTGCTCAACGAACATGTGGGGATTAACCGCAATACAGCGCAGGTACCGTTTGTTTTAGTCATTTACACAGCTGCATCACACACGTACGACACACCCCCATGGCTTATGTGAACTGACAATTGTATAAAACGGTACTACAGATGGATGGTGTCATTTCACAAGCTCAAGCAACGCTCGGTACACTTGTGTTTCAACGTTCAACTTTTGGAAGAATCAACTCAAAGCTTAGCAATGTCACTAGCCGTCTACCCACGGTACAACAAACTTTTTTTTCTCTTTTTATTTTTCTTTTTCTTTTTGTGTGGCTATACCTCACTCTCCGTTACTATGGTTAATAACTAACTGCAGGTGAACACTATTCTGTCAGCTATAAAGAGGAAAAAGTCCATGGATACAATCATTCTTTCACTCGTCGCCGCTGTATGCACATTTCTCATATTCATCTACTGGTTAACCAAGTAAAAAAAATCTGCTCTGTTCTTTCGATTCATCTCTCTGTGTTGAGAGCCACGTCCGGTTTTCCCGTGTTGCTATTTTGTTATCATTGATGTTCTCTAATCTCTAGTAAAGCATGTACAGATCGAAAACATAAACATTTTCTGTACACCAAGCAAACTTTGTCCCTATCTTTGTAGTTTAGACGAAGCTTATACAACAACCATCTGTTTCTCTCATCGTATTCTAGATATTTTTTTCATCTGTGTAGTATGTTGCCACATTGGACCAATTCAGCATTGGCTAATAATTCAACAGGATGTGTAATGTTTCAAAACTTAAAATGTGTTTCCCCTCTTTTCAAGTTAATAATCACGTATTCACACTTAACAGAAATCATATAATGTGTTTTTTCTCTCATGAAGTTTTTAAGGATGAGAACTGAAATAATTTTTTTTTGCTGAATCTGTTTGTTTGAGCCCAAGAATCCTGCAAACCAAACCGATACATAGAGTTTAGTCAGTCAATACCGGACTAAACCAAAGACCTA
This sequence comes from Raphanus sativus, assembly GCF_000801105.2. Classification (NCBI taxonomy): domain Eukaryota; kingdom Viridiplantae; phylum Streptophyta; class Magnoliopsida; order Brassicales; family Brassicaceae; genus Raphanus; species Raphanus sativus. The sequence continues at coordinate 2,826,604 of NC_079518.1, read as the reverse complement.
AAGATAGCTTGTAAAAGACTGGTCTGAGAAGATTACTCACCCAAGTAAATGACTTGGAGGGGATTCATAAAGATGTTTTAAGCTTTTCTCAGGCTTGTTTTTCACGAACCCACTCCACGAAATTGTTGAGAAGCAATGGCCATGCAAGCCCTGGATTGTATTCCGACATGTCCGGGAAACTTATCTGTAAACGTAATAAACACGTCTATAGTTAGTTGGTGAAACTGCCAGCCAAGCCGAAAGCTAGGAAACATACCTCATTGCAGAACCTGTAAAAGCCCATCCATTGGTCCATGTTTATGACTTTGTAGTCGTTTTGGACCTGTTGTCATCACAAAAAAACCATTCATTGGGATAAGAAAACATTTTGGTCATGTGAGAGTATAAGACTTTGTTAGTGATGTAAAGACACCTTTAAATACTCGACAAAGTAGCCAACTTGGGGTCGGAATGTAGATCCCATGACGGTATCTAGGAGTTGACATATAGTCTCTATGTCAATGCTCCCCTGTTTTTCCTCTGAATTGAAAAGCAAACAAAAGATCATACAAACATAAAAGAGGTGATACAGTACTGAAATACAGATATCTCACTGAAGAAGCTTTGGTTACTGAAGTGAAGACTACGTGCTTTGAACTTAAGAGTCTGTGATCACGTAAAAAAAGCTGAATGGTACTAACCGGGCTTGGAACTTGTTTTGGAATACTGATGAAAAATATTAATTATAGTTTCTATACTTCTTTCTAGCTGAATGAATGACAAAAAAAAAAAAACAAAGTTACAGAAAAGTCATGACGAAGTAGAAACGTTAAAACAAAGCAGGGGAGGGGAGGCTAATCAATTAAATTGTCAATTAGTGATTTACAGTGTGAGCTTCAATTGTTCAAACAAATTTCATACATGTTCTTCTATCACCAGCTCCTATAAAAGGCTGCTCGTGATTTTCAATCTAACTTTCAGCATAATAAATAAACATAGACCATAGACGGAATTGATTCAATAAATATGAGAAAGAGAGAGAGAGAAACCTGATCCTGATCCATGGTAGAAGATGTTCTCCTGCTACAACATTCTGAAGGCTTTGTCAATAATACTCCCACCTGATATTTAAAAGATAACAGAGGTTGGAGATATGACTGAAGAGTGTCCACGTATTATTTCCATTTTTCCATCCATAAATTAGATTAGATAATTAAAAAAATGAAAATAATGAGTATCAGGCCAAGCAGAGCGCCATCACCGTCCTTAGAGATGATGAACGGAGGATGTTTATTATGGGGTGTGGCTCTGGATAACCATCAGAAATACAAATGTTGGATACGATATTTCAAACGTAATAATAATAATGTGTAGTGTATCCCCTCTATCGAAGTTGATCACAATTCACATGTAACACACGTGTCATATATTATGTATCTTTCTAATAAAGTTTTGAAGGATGAGAACTGAAATAAAATTTTGCTGAATCTGTTTGTTGAGCCAAACGATCCTGCAAAGACCTGAGGACCAGTGTGTTAAGCTTTCAAGCTTGTTTTTCACGAATCCACTCCACAAAACTGTTGAGAACCAACGGCCATGCAAGCCCTGGGTTGTACTCCGTCATGTCCGGGAAACTTATCTGTAAATGTTACAAACCCTTCTAGTTAGCTGAACCGAGCCGGGAACTAAAGAAGAACTAGGAAATATACCTCATTGCAGAACCTATAAAAGCCCATCCATTGATCCATGTTTATGACTTTGTACTCGTTTTGGATCTGTTTTTCAAACATACAAAACCAATCATGAAATTAGAATGTGATTATTAAATATTCTGGACATGTGAAAGTAAGAGATTATTGAGTGATGCAGACACCTTTAAGTAGTCGATAAAGTAGTCAACTTGGGGTCGGAATGTAGATCCCATGACCGTATCTAGGAGTTGACATATAGTCTCTATGTCAATGCTCCCCTGTTTTTCCTCTGAATTAAAAAGCAAAGGAAAAATCATACAAACATTAAAAAATGATAATAAAGAAATACAAATATCTCTCATGCAGATGAAGCTTTGATTAATGTTTACCTGTTAAAAAATAGGTAAAGGCATAAGCATAGAAATCTGCGAAATTTGATTGCATCCTGACCTGTAAGAGACAAAAAATAAAATAAAAAAGCCTAAGTAATGGCTGAGTACTGAGAAAATGACAATTAATATAAGAAAGAAAGAAAGAAAACTCAGAACATCTTTCTCGAGCTCGGGAAGGGCATTCTTCAATTCACTGAGTGTATAAGCTCTTAAAGCCAGAAGGCCTCTTGTCCACTCCTCCTACAGATGCACACAGTGAGGTAACATGAGAAGAAAAAGGTAAAGTACCAAACTTGATTCCAAGCATCAAAGGAATAAAGGATCTGTAGCTCTCTTACCTGTGTAAAGTAACCTTGTTTCTCAGCTTTCATTTTCCTGCGATGTAAAGAGTTTATATTGTGCTAAAGGAACAATTAAAAATATATATATATGCTACGAAAGTTTTGATGGATAATAGTGGGTTACCAAGCAAGCATCAAGATTCGGACATCAGTAGGAGAGACATCCAAATCGGAGCAAAGTAACTCTATTCCTTGATGGCTGTCCAGGTAAAATTAATATATAATTAGAAAGAAGCTGAATGATGATAGATACTAAACCGAGGTTGAAAAGCAGAGTGAATGGGATAGTTACTCAATGAGGTTGGTACTTGTATTGGAATACTTATGATAGACTTCAATTAACGAATTTAAGGCGGATTCCAATTCCGTAAGCGGAGCAGCAGCAGAAACGATAGTCATAACGAAGCAGAAACGTTTAATCCAAAGCATATTGATTTACATACAGTCAGGCCTGCATACAGTGTGAGCTTCAACTGTTCAAACAAAGATCATACATGTTTTCTATCACCACCAGCAGCCAAGAGGCTGATTACGATTTTTTCAAATCCAAATTTCAGCATAATACGTACCCGCGTAAAAGCCGTAGACGGATTTGGTTCGATGTTCCGTGGTGGAAGAAGATGTTCTCCTGCTACAACTAACAGTACAAAATCTATGGTTGCCTGTGATTTTGCATTTCAATAAGTTCTATTATATATAGTCATGATGATTAGGTTTTCTAGTTGCCTCCAAAAAGTAGAGTGTCCACTAAGAAAGTCCACTTATTATCAGTGCAAAAAGAAAAGTGTCCACTTATTATTTGAGTGCATTACTTTACGAGTCACGTTTTTTTCTTGCATTATGGGTCACTTCCCACTTAGAAGCACATTCAAAGAAAACGAGAGAGATTGTGAAAAATAAGAGTGTCCACTTATTATTTTCGTTTTCTCATCCATTAAATTAGGTCAGTTTTTTTTTCACACGAAAGATTTCACTGATTCATTCAAAGGGATGGATACATAGTTTGGATACAGAGTAGGATTCGGTGATGGAATACATTAGCTGGTAGGTTCTAAACCTCCAGAGACAAAGCCCTAACTTACATGGAGACATAACCCAACCATAAAACAAAACATCATCGACTGTCCCTCCGAATTGGGTCACATATAGTTCTTTTTTTTTATAAATGAAAATATTGAGTTGGCAAGAAGAAAACAAGTGTGATCCAATGGAGTGTGATGATGTGGATTATGGTGAAGTTGTTTCTGACTTCTAATTGGTCAGATATCTATCCACGACAGCCTCTGAGATTTCATCTTATAGATTCTCATCATCTACTGTCCCCTCTAATAAAATAATATGAAAGTCTAAAATTTGACTTTCAACTCAGAGAATTCAATTGTTGATTGGATTGTGTGATATTAAGTGATGATATATATAGTTATAAGTAAGAATTATGTGCGAGGTCAGGGATTCAGAGATGTTTGGACTAGTGACGCCACTATGGAGTGCGGGATTCAAAAACGTCTGAGCTAACGATGCAGATTGTATGGGACATGGTGCATAGACGTTTGCATTCAACACAGTTATGGAGGGCAGAAGTACAAAAACATATTGTACTGGCGACACAGTCATATATACCATATGAGGAGATGCAGAATGTGTGATTTAATTATGCACTATCAGCGCATTGTGTGTAGTGTGTAATGCTTTAGACATCGTGTGTGTTTATGTTAGAGTTAAATTTCCATAGTGGAAGTTCTATCTATTCAAATCAGTGGTGTACAGATCTAGCATTCCATATCTCACTGAGTAATTTTTCTGTCACCCCTTCTTTTTTTCCTATTTCAGGTTAACACTATTCTGTCAGTTATAAAGAGGAAAAAGTCCATGGATACAATCATTCTTTCACTCGTTGCGGCTGTATGCACATTTCTCATATTCATCTACTGGTTAACCAAGTTAAAAAAGTCTGATTTCATCTCTTGGCCACGTCTGGTTTTCTCATGATGTTAATTTGTTCTGTGATCCATTAATGTTACAAGAAAAAAGAATCTAAAGATGAAAAATATAGTATTTTGTGTACAGCAAGCAAACTCTCTCCCTGTCACATTAAGCCAATTCTCAACACTGGATAATAATACAACTGGATATAATATTTCAAACAACAATCATATATTGTGTTTTTACTGATAAAAGGTTTTGAAGGATGAGAACTGGAATAATTTTTTTGCTGAATCTGTTTGTTTGAGCCCAATGATCCTGCAAACCAAACGGATACATAGAGTTTAGTCATTCAATACCGGACTGAAAATACAGGTCTGAAAAGATTACTCACTCAAGTACTCGTAAAGATGATAAGCTCCTTTCAGGCTTGTTTTTTGCGAACCCACTCAACAAAATTGTTGAGAAGCAATGGCCATGCAAGCTCTGGATTGTATTCCGTCATCTCCGGGAAACTTAACTGTAAATGTTATAAACAATTATATAGTTAGTTGATGAAACTGCCAACCAAGCAGAGAAATAAAAAAGAATTTAAGGAAAGATACCTCATTGCAGAACCTGTAAAAGCCCATCCATTGATCCATGTTTATGACTTTGTACTCGTTTTGGATCTGTTTTTCAAACATACAAAACCCAATCATGGGGTAAGAAAACATTTTGGCTCATGAGAAAGTATGGGAGATTTTATCAGCGATGTAAAGACCTTTAAAAACTCGACAAATTAATCAACTTGGGGTCGGAATGTAGATCACATGACCATATCTAGGAGTTGACATATAGTCTCTATGTCAATGCTTCCCTGTTTTTCCTCTGAATTGAACAGTAAACAAACATCACACAAACACATAAAGGTGATAAATAATCCATGGCATACAAATCTCCCTCACGCAGATAAAGCGTTGATTAATATTACCTGTTAAAGAATAGGTAAAGGCGTAAGCATAGAAATCTGCAAAATTTGATGGACTCCTGACCTGTAAGAGGCAGAAGAAAAAAAAAGCCTTATATAGCATGGTTGAGTGCTGAGAAGATGACAATGAATATGAAAGCATAAAAACTCTGAACCTCTTTCTCGAGCTCGGGAAGGGCTTTCTTCAGGTTATCGAGTGTATCAGCTCTTAAAGCCACAAGGCCTCTTGTCCACTCCTCCTGTGTGAAGTAACCTTGTTTCTCAGCTTTCATTTTCCTGCGTTCATTCTAGTTTAAATACATTAATTCCGCAAGTTTGAGGGATAGCTAGTGGTTACCAAGCAAGCATCAAGATTCTGATATCGATATGAGAGACATCCAAATCGGAGCAAAGTTCCTCTTTTCCTTCCGGGCTTGTTAATGTAACATACCAAAACATATATTAGGAGAGAAGCTGAATGGATACTAGGAGGAAGGTACATACATTGGCTTGAAAAGATGATGGTTACCCGATGAGATTAGAAGCTGTAATGGAATACCGATGAAACACATCAACTATTCCTTCAAGTTCATGTTCAAGTTCAAGTTCGGCCGTAGTCCTACTCGAAACTGAACCAATAAGAAAAATTGGTTAAAGAAAAGTCATAACAAAACCAGAAACGTTAACAAAGAGCAACAGCAATTAAAATTCTCTGATCACAAAGTAGAATGAGCACAATTGTAGGTTCAAACAAAGATCATACATGTTCATCCCCAAGCATAATTACACATAAAACATGGAAAACCCCTAAAATCTTATACCAGCAGCCATCACAGGCTGATGTTTGTGATTTTTTCAAATGTAATTTTTCAGCTATAATACTTACCCATAAAAGCCCTAGACAGATTTGGTTCCATGATCCGTGTTGGAAGATGTTCTCCTGCTTCAACAGTACTACAAAATCTCTGGCTGTGATTTTGCTATTTCAATAAGTTTATATAATCAGGATAAGGTTACTAGTTGCACTTGCCTCTAAAAGAAAGTCTCCAAGCATTATTTCCATTTTTTTCCTCCATAAATTAGACTAGATAATTAAGAAAAAAATGAAAATATTGAGTTGGCAAGTAGAAGACAACAAGTGCGAGTGATGTGGATTATGGTGAAGTTGCTTCTGACTTCTAATTGGTCAGAGATCTGAGATTTCGAGAAGCTGGAGAGGTTGAAAGTGGCGGAGATTAATCACTCTAGGTTGGCGATGCTTGCTGTGTTGATCTTTTACTTCGAGGCCGGGCAGGGTAAAACGCCTCTAGGTGCTCTTGGTTTGTGAGCATGTAATGCTTGTTGTTGTGTCTGTAGATAGACTTTTGTTTCTACTCTTGGTCAACGTGACATTTCGGGAAAGATCATATCATTGCTTTAGAATGTCACCAAGTCATGATTATGATCACAATCCAAATGTGAAAAGAAATGCCTGGGAAATGTAAAATCTATTTTTCCCATCTTCTTGTATCATTACCATCAAGTCCAGAGTCCAACTCGCAAGTATTAACATAGTTTTTTTTTTTGCTACTGCCCTCCTTACAGTTTGATTTTATGCTTATGAAAAAGATTACATGCAATTTAATAGTATTACATAGTTGATCTTTAGTGGAAGATTCTCCTACAGAAACGTTTTAATATATAGACTTTTTTTGACCAAAAGAAAACAAAACATAGACTGTTTACCGGGAAATCGGCCAATTCCTATATCAACGAGGATCGACGGTCCCGATCAGTACATCAACATATTACCTGTGCGAAAACATACATCAACTAGTACAAAATTTAATTTTCATACATGAACTTCAAAATTTTGGTTTTAACATACATTGACTTAATTTCCGTTAGTCAAACGTTGAGTTGTCGTTAACCTGTAACAAAAAATCGGCTAATTCATACATCAACACCGGCCAATGGTCCCAATTAACACATTAACACTTTACATGTGCGAAAACATACATCAATTCATTCAAAATTTAAATTCAATACATGAACTTTCGAAATCAGGTTTTAACGTACACTTTAATTTTCACAAGTCAAATAATAAAACACTTGAAAATGGGTAATTTTTGTTTTACACTTCTTAATAAAAGCTGTCAGATTATTTAGAAAAAATGCAATTAATAAAATAGTTAAGATGAGCAAAAATAAGGAAATAAAAGATGTTATAAATCTGTTGAAAATAGTGTTAGTTTTATTTTGTAAGTTAATTTTAATAAAATAGATTTATCTTATTTCCACTAGTCAAATAATACTGAAGATAAATTGTTTGTCACATGTTGATTAAGGATGCGACTAGTTTTTCCGCTACCACCCGCAAACGCAGATTTTTAGGTTAGTAGCGGTTATTAACGTTTTGTAACAATCACACAAGACGCTACAAATCGCCTCAAACCGCTCCAACATCATAAAATCATAAGTTGATTCTCACTTGCGTTTACGGTTGTGAGTGGATACATAGATATAAAAATATTTTAAAAAATATTTTAAAAAATATTTTAAATTTAAATATTATAAATAATAAATATTTTATTTTTTATTTAAATTCACTAAAAGTATAACTTTATTTTATAAAAAAAATAAATCAAAACTATTCAATATCATTTGTAAACATTAATATATACACATATATAGTTATACATATATAAATGTATATAAAATATATACATATATAAATTAAATTAAATATTATTTTAAAGTTCTAATATAAATATTCAAAATAAATTTTCTTCAAATTATCACTTTCATCTAAACTAAGTAATAAATTACACGAGAACGAAATAGTTTTATCTAAATGATTTATTTTTCTCAGTTAATATCACGTAATACAGTTTAATTAACACATAATACAGTAAAAACTAGAGTGTATGTTAAAACCAGATTTCGAAAGTTCATGTATTGAATTTAAATTTTGAATTAGTTAGGGGGGTGTATTCAACCGAGAGTTTCAGGTGATTTGTATTAAAATGGCAAATCCACTGTTATTCAAACATGAATTTTAAAAACTCATTTAAAATCCACTGTTATTAAACTTGACATTTCGTAAAGTACTCTGAAATCCACTGTTATTGAAAATATTTTAAGTTGTGAGATTTTAAAGTTTTGAAGTGATTTTAGAGTGTTTGGGTGGAGTTTCTTAGTTAAAAAAAATAAAACTCAAATCCCATTGTTTTAGGTGATATTCTAGAGTAGTTTAACAAAAATCACCTAAATCTCTGCAACTTATTAAAATCATCTGAAACTCCATTAAAAACAAAATCATATCAAATGTTAAATTGAATACATCCCTCTTAATGTATGTTTTCGCACAGGTGAAGTGTAAATGTGTTGATCGGGACCATTGACCCCTGTTGATGTATGAATTGGCCAATTTTCTATTACAGGTTAACGACAACTTAAAGTTTGACTAACGGAAATTATGTTAATGTATGCTAAAACCAAAATTTTGAAGTTCATGTATGAAAATTAAATTTTGTACTAGTTGATGTATGTTTTCGCACATGTAACATGTTGATGTACTGATCGGGACCGTTGGTTCTTGTTGATGTAGGAATTGGCCAATTTCCCGACTGTTTACCGGCAAGAAAAAGGTGAAACATCGGCCAATTAAAATAATGTATTTATTTTGCAAATATTCCTAATTGGTATGCTTTAAAGAGTTGAGACAAAGAAGTTTCCTTCCTTCCTCACCATTTGGTCCCCAGATCTTATTTTCACTCCAATTCATTTCTCAATCAAGCTAAACCCTAAATCTAGCTCCCAACAAAAAAAAAAACCAATTCCTCAAATCAACCCGTAATCGCCGTAGCCCAAAACGCGAAAAATCGCCTCGATAGGCTCTTGATTTTGAGGTGAAAATTTTCGAATCTCGCTTTTTTTTTTTTGAGTTTTCTCAGTTCTTACGATTAAGAGAATAAATAAATGAATCATCTTTGTTGGTGGTGATTGAGTATATGCTTATTTGCTTTCCTTGGATTCGCGTTTTTTGTAATTATGCTACTTGAGCTTCAAATCTGTGGCTTTGAGCTACGAACAGAGCAAAACAAAAAGAGTTGGTTTTTGATCTGTATATGGTTTGTTTGATGATGGGAGCAGAGCAAGCTTCTGGTTTCCTGAAATGGGTTTTGATCTATAAGTCTACTTACTATTTTTTTGCTTCTTCATGGGCTTGTAAAAACGTGTAGGAAGACACTTGAATGGATAATAACAATTGGAGGCCTTCTCTTCCAAATGGAGATCCTGCCATGGAAACTGGTGACTGGAGAGCTCAACTTCCACCTGATTCTCGCCAGAAGATTGTGAACAAGATGTAAGCTTTTTAATATTACCTTACCTGGTGTTATGATCTCTCTCAAAGTTGATATGGTGTTATAGTTCCTTGACTTGTAATTCGGTTTTATTTACTTGCCACTTGCGTAGAATGGAAACACTAAAGAAGCACCTTCCATATTCTGGACCAGAAGGGATAAATGAGCTCAGGAGGATTGCTGCCAGATTCGAGGAGAAAATTTTCAGCGGCGCTGTTAACCAGGTAATTTTAATCGTCTCCTGAACATTTTTTTTTTTGTTTCGTTAGTGTTTGGTAAAATATAAAGATAAACCTGGAAAAGAATCCATGAAGATGCTGACTATGGAGTCTAAATTCCTGATTTTCTTTTTATTTGGACTTTTCAGACTGATTACCTTCGGAAAATATCCATGAAGATGCTGACTATGGAGACTAAATCGCAAAATGCAGCTGGCTCTTCCTCATCTATCCCTGCCGCTAATAATGGCACATCTATGGATTCAAGTAATCACCAATTATGTATCTGCTTAACTCTCTGTTCATCCGTTTTTCTGGATGATCGTTTCTCTAATTTTGTGCTGTCTATCCTTCCATTGAATAGTGCCTACCAATCAAGGGAACCTTCTTCCAGGAACGTTACCAAACAATCAATCTCAAGCACCTCAGCCGTTGCTGCCCCAAACCATGCAGAACAATACAGCCTCTGGAATGATGGGTTCTTCTGCTTTACCATCCTCCATGCCGCCGGTTTCTTCCATAACCCATAATAATAACGTCACAAACGTTGTGAACCAGAATTCCAATATGCAAAATGTAGCCGGAATGTTGCAAGATTCATCTGGGCAACATGGCCTTTCATCGAACAACATGTATTCTGGATCCCAAAGGCAGATGATGGGCAGGCCGCATGATATGTCTTCACAGCAGCAGCAGCAGCAGCAGCAGCAACAGCAGCCTCAGAGTGCACAATATCTTTATCAGCAACAGCTACAGCAGCAACTTCTCAAGCAGAATTTTCAGTCAGGGAATGTTCCTAATCCCAGTTCGCTTTTGCCATCACACATGCAACAACAGCAGCAACAACAAAATGTGCTGCAGCCTAATCAAATGCATTCGTCTCAGCAGTCTGGTATTCCAACATCTGCGACGCAGCCCTCCTCTGTGAGCTCAGCTCCTCTACAGGGTCTCCACACAAATCAGCAATCAAGTCCCCAATTACCTGGGCAGCAGACTACGACACAGGCTATGCTTCGTCAGCATCAATCTTCGCTGCTAAGGCAACATCCGCAATCACAACAAGCCTCTGGAATCCATCAGCAGCAAACTTCATTGCCGCAGCAGTCAATTTCTCCTCTACAACAGCAGCAATCCCAAATGATACGGCAACAAGCTGCAAATAGCTCAGGGATCCAACAGAAGCAGATGATGGGACAGCATCTTGTTGGGGATATGCAACAGCAACATCAGCAAAGGTTATTGAACCAACAAAATAATATGATGAACATGCAACAGCAGCAGACCCAGCAGCAACCGCTGCAGCAGAAGCAACAGCCACCGGCCCAGCAATTGATTAATCAACAAAACAGCCTTCAGGCTACGCATCAGCAACCGCTGGGCACTCAAAGCAATGTTACCGGATTGCAGCAAAGCAATGTTACCGGATTGCAGCAACCACAACAACAGTTACTCAATTCCCAGGTTGGCAATTCGAACTTGCAGGCTAACCAGCAGTCGGTGCACATGTTATCACAGCCAACGGGGATGCAACGAACACATCAGGCTGGCCATGGCATGTTTCCTTCTCAGGGCCAACAGTCGCAGAATCAACCATCCCAACAGCAGATGATGCCCCTTCAGTCGCATCATCAGTTAGGTTTGCAACAGCAACCTAATCTGCTACAACAGGATGTGCAACAAAGGCTACAATCTTCAGGCCAAGTCACAGGTTCCCTGCTTCCACCTCAAAATGTCGTGGACCACCAGAGACAACTATATCAATCCCAAAG